>NC_137468.1:95245774-95304043 GCF_964235325.1 Thermobia domestica
TTTTAACCCCCCACCGGAGAGTCACGTGAAAAACTGACTCTGAAACCTGAAAGCTTGAAAGTTTAACGTGAACACCTGAAAGTTTAAAAGTTGGTTGAGATACGTTGAATGGTATGGCTTCTAGTATAGGAAAGATGCCGAGTATCGGATACTGTTTGGAAAAAAGGAATAAAAATTT
This sequence comes from Thermobia domestica, assembly GCF_964235325.1. Classification (NCBI taxonomy): domain Eukaryota; kingdom Metazoa; phylum Arthropoda; class Insecta; order Zygentoma; family Lepismatidae; genus Thermobia; species Thermobia domestica. Next base: position 95,245,953 of record NC_137468.1, read on the forward strand.
TACCAACAGATATTTCATTGATATAGCCTTTTCTAAATGTTCTGTTATCTTTGTAGATTATAATTTGAAAGTTTCGAAGCAATAAAGAAATATTAAAAGAAAAATACATTAGCTTTGGTGCAAAGTGGCATTTTTCTCAGTTCGGCAAAAGGTTGCCCAATATCGGATAGTAAGGGGTTTCAATATCGGACGGAAATTAAATGAGAAGGATTTAAGGAAAACCACAACTGGAGAAGACTGTGCATTATTTTAATTATATTACATGGTGTAAACATATACAAAACGTAAAGTTGCAAAACATGTAGAGTTAACTAAACGATGTTCTACAAAATAGACTACATTATAAATATGTGAATTTATCTTAACTAAACATTGTTTTACAAAGTCTTAAACATTTTCAACATGTAGATTTACTTTTAACTAAACATTGTTCTATCAAACAGACAACTTTGCTGATTTTTCTTATATTTAAACATTGTTCAATAAAAGAAGCTACTTTTTAATAATTCAGATTTATTTGTAACTAAACGTTGTTCTACTCTTCTATAGTAGGATCTAAGAAGAAGTTAAATTACTGGCAAAAATCACAAACAAAGGATTTCCTTGTTTTTGGATCAGTGCCTAAACACATCTTGTGTACCCATTTGAGACATTGGATACATCGTATCCATCGTTCACCACCTTTGTCAAGTTTGTACGGCTGTGAACAAAACACATATTCGTCATCCGTTGAGAGAAGAGAACTTAATGAATCGTCTAAATAAGACGTTTCATCTATGATTTTTTTAAAGAACGCTTGCTCATAGGATCTGTGTTGCAGCAACAACCTGGAACATAACCGTTCCTTCGAGCGATTACTGTCATCTGTAATAATCAAAGAATGACATCAGCAATACCGTTTCCTAATATATGATATCCGATATTTGGAACCTCTTTACTATTCGATATTTGGCAACGCAGATCGTGTGACAACTTTCTATCTATATACCGGTACATCACGTAAACAGAAAAGAACTACCAAAACATCATGTAATTTAAAACGGGTAAACGTCCCCTGAACGGGACGTGTTATCATCTGCATGATCTTCAAATACACTCTCAATATTTAGTCAGGTTTCTAGTCTCAGCAAGCCATTATCGTACTTCACATCTCTCAACAACTGGTGTTTCATGGTTGAATGAATTTTCTCTTTTTCCTGAAATCAGTATTGCAACCTTCTGTCTTAAGATAAAAAAGTTTAACAGAATAAGGAGATATCACTAATAAATTTGATTTCGAGAGTACACTAAGTAATACGAAGTACATCGCACATAATCTTATTATTAACTTCCTAGTAATGATAAGAGACAAGACTTGAAACTTAAGGCTTTTATAAGATTCAGGAGGAGTAGTTAACTCTTGCGAGTGACATCTTTCTAGACTATCTTCTCGAATGTGAATCAGTTTTATCAAAAACGACTCAGGTGATTCTGCTTATATTTCATAAATAAATATTTAAATCCAATAACCCAAGAATAATGTGTAAAACAAATTCTTATATAAAAATATGCAGGAAAGGTAATTTCCTGTTAGGGCTGTTTTTTTTTTTTTTTGTGTGTGTGTGTGTGTGTGTGTGTGTCTAATACGGCATGCGATTTTATTGATACTTCCTTCAACTTGCAGAAATATAACTGTTTGGGATTGCAATACATCAAGTTTACGTGAGGTAAAAGGAGTAAATTCTACCCGATGTTGCACCTTTGAACATGCTCATGCAAAATAATTTTCCAGTGAAACCTACCGAATAAATTATTCGATTTTATTAAAATATGTGTACAGTTATCTTCTTTATCGCATTCAAACAATCCTCACTTTTTGCGATTGAAAATAGTAGGGTAAACGGGAACAAATACCCCAGACTTTGGGATTTCCATATTTTAAATAATATAATAAGAAAATAATTTTCTGTAAAGACGTTCGCCAAAATTGCTAGATTTTGTCATAATAAAGAGTATAGTTTGTTTATAGCTTAACAAACATCCCAATGCATGTAGTTAAAATAGATCAAGGCCCCCTTATTCTCCCGATATTCTGAAAGTTATTTCCGCGATAACTTTCGTGAAAAGTATTCGCTTTTGAACAACGTAGTATATATATTGCTTGCGATTTAAATTAGTGAAGAATGGGGATAATCCTAGGAAGGTCATTCCGCTGGTACTTGGAAGTCTCTTCAATGGTAACTTTCGTAAAGAAAAAAAAAAATAAAAAAATAAAAATAAAAAAAAATAAAAAATGGAATATGTGTATTGTAGTATATTATTTCGGATGCCTCAAATTTGCCACAATTTCCTTGAGTTTAAAATCTATCAATAATGAAGAAGTTATTCTTTTGAACATGACTTTAAAATACATTTTGTGATGATAAATTATATTTTTTAAAAAGTCAAAACATCGGAATCAAAAATAATAATACAAAATCATATTCGATATTACGGCACTAACGGGGAGGGGGGGGGATCGAGCTGGGTGAGCCTCCCTCTCTATACCACTGCCTCAAAGCATAATCATGGAACATTAAACTAAAAACAATAAGACCGATTCAGAAGGAAATCGGCGATGCTAATAATAATAATAATAATAATAATAATAATAATAATAATAATAATAATAATAATAATAATAATAATAATAATAATAATAATAATAATAATAATAGTAGTAGTAGTAGTAGTAGTAGTATGAAAAATATTTCCTACTGTTTGCTAGATTAATATTCGAGTGTAATTTAACATTTTAAAACAGTCTTTTTTTTTTAGGGGGGGGAGATTTCCAGGTGTTGGCGCCTTAAATTTGGATGTTTCTTCAAGAGATTATTCAGTGTGTTAGCACATCCTAGGCAAAATACTGCCGGTTAGAATATCCACATGAATTTATAACATGCGATATTGACATTTATAAAATGTCACGATAAATTATATGCTGTCTACTAGTAGGTTGTACTAAGTAGGCTACAACCTCGAGGCGCAATGTCAACTGCCCTTCACACTTTATCCAGGCTTAGGACTGGCAGTGTAATGGTAGTGTATAAATTATTAGCACTACATTGGCGTACTTAAAAGTTAAAAATTGCAGGGGAAATATAGGTTCCTTTGTCATCATTCATTCAGTTTAACGTCCCACATTATGCCGCCTAGGCCAAAGGAGAGGGAGTGATTCCTTAAAATAACATTTTATGTTTTCGAAATCCACTTAAAGGTACATCAAATGAGCACTTAAGAACGTTATAGTAAGATGGTGAATATGAATTAATTACCTTTGTGCATACCCATACGAAAAGTTTTGGCTACATCTATAGATGGAAAGCCCTCCCAGCTGGTCTATGACCAAAGGCGCAAATCTATCTTCAACATTGGGGGGGACGGGTAAGACGTTCCCACATATATATATATATATATATATATATATATATATATATATATATATATATATATGTTCAAAATATTTATGAAGTTGAAAAACAATGCTGTGAAGAATCAGGGGAGCAGAATTGTCTTCAGTGACGTATTTAGGAGGCTATCGGGCTCATTCTTCCCTCGAAATAATTTGTTAGTTTTACGCATTCCACGTACAACAATAATCCTTCTTACCATTTCTAGGAATGTCATTGACTTTCCATTTTCTTATGCTTTTTGTTCAGAAACAATACTGTATTTGTCAAATTTCATTCCATGTAAGAACTGCGTCCTTTTGTTCTTTCTTTCGTCCTTTCTACTTTTCTGTTTCTTTTTCTTGACGTTACTTTCTTTCATTTCGCCTATCATACTTTATCGACCCTTGTTAGTTGTGATTCAAGTCGGCCGTCATCAGTAACACCAAAACTAAGAGGAGTTGATAAGCGAAACTAGTGTTCCACACCAACATGCGCGGATATCAACATGACAGGACTTTAGTTATTATAACAAAGGAACAATTATATCGTTTAGTTATTTTTAAAAGAAGGAAATGTTTGAATTAAAGAAAATCAAAACGGGGGAATAATTAGCCCGAGAAATCAGGACGGCCAAGAGGATGCTTTCTTTTTCTTGTATGAATAGAATAAAGGGTTAGATTCACTTCTAAATTTTTGTATCATATCATATAGGATTTATCGATCTGTAATTCTTGCCATTATAACTTCAATTTATGCATAAATTAAAATATATTTAATTCTAAAACTCAGGTGGGCAATTGCCCACTTCCTTCCTTGTGTTGGGCATAGCCCTCAAAAGAAAATCCTAAATACGCCATTGGTTGTCTTCAACATTGGAAGGTGGGCAGATTTGAGGCTTATTCTAGATAAGGGAGATGAAACTCATATTACGGTAGATGAATCTGATCAACTGATCAATAGAGTATATTATATATTAGGTGATGTAGATGAAGTAGTAGTACATATCAGTATTACAAATCACTGCCGTGAAAACATTCTGAAATCTGAATACATGCATATTTATAATTGGTATGTTTCTAATTAGGCATCCACAAAGATCCACGTTAAAATTGTTTTATAGTAATATAATAATATAAATGACGACTTCCCCAAAACTATGAAGAAAGAATATCAATTATGTATGACGCAACAATACTCTTTGAGCAAAATGATTATAATCTCAATAACATTACAGGAATCGTTTCAGAAATCTGACGCATGTCATACTCTTTACTTAACAGATGTAACCTTAAGATTATAGAGAAAAATATTCCAGCAATTAAATTCTTTTCTTTGTTTAGGAAACATCCTCTCTCAAAAGAAAAATTGGGACACGCGGAAATACGTAGGAACAAACCATGGTTCGAACTAGCAGAGAAGAGAAAACAGACAAAATTACGTTGGTTGGCTACACAATCTGAACGAAATAACTACACAAAATTTCGTAGACATCAGGCGAGGAACTTCCAAAACTTTTAGAACAAAGAAACGCGATCTTTTGAAAGCTAAAATTTAGGAACTTGAAGATAATAGTAAAAATAAAAACATTCGGGACATGTATAAATGGATCAACGAATTTAAGAAAGGCTATCAACCTCGTTCTTATATATGAAAGAAAGCTGATGGAACAGTTCTCACTGATACAGATAGCATTTTAAATAGATGGAAAGATTTCTTTGACGATTTGCTTAACACGCAGCCAAAAACTAATGTGAGTGGAGAAAGGAAGATACACACCGCAGAACCATATATTCCAGATCCCAATCGAATAGAAGTAAAAATCGCTATAAAGAAATTAAAGAAACACAAATCTCGGGTGTAAACGAAATTCCGGCTGAGTTAATTTTAGCTGGAGGCAAAAAATTGTGGAACAAGATACACAAACTCATTCTCCTTATCTACAACAAGGAAAAATTGCCACAAGAGTGGGAAGAATCAATCATTGTTCCAATCCACAAGAAAGGCGACAAAACTGACTGTAATAATTATCGAGGCATCTCTCTTCTGTTAACATCATATAAAATCCTTTCAAACATTCTATTAGCAAGATTGACCCCATACGCAGATGAAATTTTTGGAGATTATCAGTATGGATTTAGACGAAAACGATCAACTATCGACCAAATATTTACCATTCGCCAAATACTCGAAAACAAGCGGGAATACAGTATTCCGGTACATCAACTATTTATTGATTTTAAAAAGGCTTATAACTAGGTTAGGAGAGAAACATTGTACAACGTTCTTACAGAATTTGGAATACCGAAAAAGCTAATTAGATCAATTAAGGCATGTTTAAATGAATTCCAAAGTAAAGTCCGGGTAGGAAAATTTTTGGCCACGAGCTTTCACGTTAAGTATGGCCTGAAACAAGAAGATGCGTTGTCGCCATTATTATTGAACTTTGTCCTGGAATACGCTATAAGGAAAATCAAAGATAGCAACCAGGGCCTAGAGCTGAACGGTGTTCACCAGGTTATGCGTACGCTGACTATGTAAATTTAGTAGGGGATGATAGGAGAAAAATAGAAAGAAATGCAGGTCTTATTAGACGCACTTGCATGGACATGGGTTTAGAAGTAAATGCAGAGAAAACTAAATACATGGAAGTGCGTCGGGACCGTAATACGGCAAATTATGTATGTGTTAAAATATTAAATAATACTTTTGATAAAGTGGATACTTTCAAATATCTAGGATCAATATTAACAGACGAAAATCATATTCACGAAGAAATTAAATGTCGACTAAAAACAGGGAATTCGTGTTATTATTCAGTTCAAAACCTCTTGTCGTCGTGAATTCTGTCGAGGGATTTGAAGCTTAAAATGTATAAAACGATAATCATACCTGTTGTTCTGTATGTTTTCGAAACATGGTCGCTTACTGAGTGCAGAGCATAGACTGAAAGTATTTGAGAACAAGATCCCGAGACAGTGGCGTCGGAAGTATTTTTCAGCTGGGGGGGGGGGCAAACTGCTGTCTAGAAAATAGATACGGGAATGTAACATAGGTAAGATAATGCGAATATGTGTGTAATGTAACAATAATTTGATTTGATTGGTTAATAATAATAATAATAATAATAATAATAATAATAATAATAATAATAATAATAATAATAATATAATGAACCTGTAAACAGTTTCGTGAGAGTGAAATTTCCATCTATTAAAGGCATCTTAGTTTACATCTTTAGATTAATTAATCCCGTGTCAGTTTTGTTTTGGATTTTGGTCTGGTGCAGAAATTTTCAACCAGTGAAATCAGAATTAAAAACATAAAATTGTAAAATTTGTACTGCTCACAATGACTGTTTGTAAGCACAAATTTTACCATTTTATATACTGGTACATATTTTTAACTGTATTGGACATGGTCACACGGACACTATTAAAGAATCTTAAAGCTACTTAAATCATTTGGAAATAAGGAAATTAAAATTATATTTTTAAAAATCCAGTTCTGGTGTTGCAGAAATTGCTATTTAGAACTACAAACTTTGTAGCACTTTGTAGTAGAAAGTAACTTGTACATTATAAAACAGGCTACATAATTAAGTAAAAAATAAGAAAATATATTTTTTTCTACCTGCTTGACTTCGTACCAGAAATGGAAAAATGGAATTTTCACTAAAGACTTCATAAAATTTATATAGAAAATTCAATTACATTAATTATTCAGAGTTATTTATATTTTTTACTACACATACTTCAGTATATCCAGTTTTTTATTACATTCACCTCTCTTCCTAATCTCATTATATTCAGTTCACTTCAACACTAATAAAGTACGACACAATTAATAAGAAATAATTCAAGTTTATATTGAATTTTAAGTGCTATTTTGTAATTTAAATAATTGCTTATAATACGTATAATATTTTCACTTACGTAATTCCCCATTTATTTCTTTTCAAAATTGACCAATAGTAACTTTTCTCTCGCTTGTCTTTGATATTAATTCTCTTGCAATGGTGTTTAAGTCTGGTCGCTACACATATGCAACAACAGCAGATGAGCCAATCTTTCCTGCGTCATGGACGTCCTCAAATATGTCTTTAGACTACGCAAATAGCTGAATGATCTTTCGCAAATGCTCAAGAAGTTGACATGGTGAGAGCGAAAGTCCCTAGACGAACAACTTGGTCGAGAAGACTGCGAACAGTTGGGGTTTCAGCACTAATAGTTTTTAATATTCTGATGGTCGTTAGCGACTCAGTCGTCATCAAAGTACGTGGAAGCAGCCTGAGCTGTGCTCATAATCTATCCAGGTTAAAATCCGACGAGTGAACTCCCAATTCCTGCTTCAAATATTCTCTTGAGAGAGGCACACCAGCACATAAAGCTCCTTCAGAAAGTATCTTCTAGAGTTCTATGAGTTGTTTGAAGCCTGGCTGATTGAAACGACGCTGTACTTCATTCAACAAATAGTCAATGATTTCGAAGTACATTTTTGGAAGATCTGATACAGGTTCTAGGGTTGCTGCTATAGGAGGATTATCAGTCTCCTCCAACCTAATTGGTGTTCTCTTTGATCTTGATGAAGTGGGCAATTTTAAGTGTAGTCTGTCTACATTTTTCTTTGCTTCCTTACAGATGTTTTCAAATGCACTCTCCGTTCGTAGGTTTCTCAGAGTATCCTCTAGATAGAATCGCTGCTGCTCTTTTAGCTCCAGAAGCAGAAGAATCAGAATTTTTAAGCACTTTCGCCAGTTGTCCACAAGGTACAATAGCACGTATACTGACTTATCAGAAAAAAATATTCCGAATTTGTTCATTCTTTTCAAATGCCATTTTAGAATTACTTTTTTAGCATCATTTGGACCACTTGTATAACTGATTATTCTTTTCGAACGTGATTTGAATTCGTTTGTAGTAGATTGAAATCTGATTAGAGATTTTCGCCTAACACACCAACGAGTAGGACAAACAGGCAGCAAATGTTTAGGATTACTTTCGTTGATAGTTAGTTTTACAGGGTTCAAGAACAATGTCGGCGTGCGTATGTTGTCTATCGTTTTGCAGAATCCAGGTTGATGTTTCTAAACGTCTTTCACTATGGCCCGCACGTCACACAAAGATTCGCATTTTCGTGCTACTTCCTGCAATGGAAGATCTAACGCATGATTATTGCAATGAATGTATACAGCTTTCGGATGTTGAGTCGAAGTTATCTTCTGCATACCATTCACTCGTCCTGACATGACAGCTGCACCATCATGACACTGTTCGCGTATATTTTCTGCATTCAGGCTAGGTTTCGTTAGAATATCTTTGATCGTGAATTTTGTTTCCGATTTTGTGCCATGTGGGGTGATCATTTCCACAAATATTTTGTTGGGTTTGATAAATCAGAGTCAATACAGCGAACACAGAGACAACTGTTCTTTCTTTGAAATATCAGTCGTGGAGTCGGCTATGATTGCATAAAATGGAGACTCTAACTTCTGCTACCAAGTCTCTCTATATTGCATGTCCCATAATCTTTAAAATTTCATTCTTTCAATCAGCACTAAGCCAGTTATCCTGTCGATTAATCCATTGGTTGAGAACAGGCACATCCATTTTTCTTTCATCCAGGACTGACATCAAATTACCCGTACTATGCAAATGTCCACTGATTGCTTGACCACTGGGAGCTAAATATCTAACACTACTAGTTATTATAAGCAGTGACTGTCTTCCTTATTCTTGTTTACAAACTTGGTCTGAAAGGAGAGCTGAAATAGATGTTCTGTTTCTGCCCTCATATCTTAGCCCTTTCACTACCACTGGGATATATGTGTCCCACGATACATTCTCAGAGGACCCCTGGTAATTTACCACATTTTACTGCTATAAATTGATGATCCACTGGTAAAGAGAAGCCCGCTAATGGTTCACAGAATTCTTATTAACATTATCAAATAGACAGTAGTGGAAGTGAACGTGAACAATGAAAGTGATAATGGAACAGATGGAAGTGAGGAACAATATGCTAGTGATAAAGCAGTGGTTGCATGAACTGTAATTTGGAAAAGGATGCCAAAATGTAAAATATTTGTAATCATAAATACGACCCAATTGTTTTTCTGACAATATACGTTTCATAATTGAAAATACAAAATGATCATTCAGTCAATACCACTGGTACATACAGGTCCCACATAAAAATACCAGAGGGATACATAATGTCCCACCCTTCCCACGTCGAAAAACGAAACGGTGGAAAATGTTTTTTATATATATTTATACGTTTGAAAACAACTTAAAATAGCCGTATATTAATGTTTCTCACTCGGAAAAAAATGGTAGTGAAAGGATTAAACGAACAAAACGACAATAGAGATCGCATTTTTTTATATGCTCTGTATTATTAATCCTACCTTATACATTTTTCCTCCTCACTATAAAACTTACTGCACTCTGCACATTGTTTGTAAGAACATTAATTTAACTTTATGGAAAATGTATTTAGTCCCTAAATGTTCTGTTTCTCATTTAAACTGTGTTACTTATTTTTCAAACTTTAAAATCTCGCTTGAGGACTCGTTTCATATTGCAGACTTACGATTACTTAAACAACAATTTTAAAAGAATTTAAAGTGTTTTGAGAATGTACACCAATGGAAATAAAGAGAATTTTCAGTTCTTTTTCCTAACTCTTTCTGTCTAACATGGGGGCAGAAAAAGCGCCCGGTCCCTTGTTTCAAAGAGAAAGATTAATCTGGAATAGAGATTGTTTTTCACATTACTATAAAAAGCAAAATTTAGTTAATATAATCAGCGTTGCATGATGTTTCTACAGTCTGAAAGTGAGGGGGCAAAAAGGGTATCTTGCCCCCTTTGAAAATTTCAGGAGGGGCAACTGCCCCCCTTGCCCCCCCGGTTCCGGCGCCCCTGTCCCGAGAGAAATATTCGGACCAAGAGGAACGGGAATGGGGAATGGTGGAAACTTCATAACGACGAACTACGTAAATTATACGGCTTACCAAACATTGTTAAGGTCATCAAGTCTAGGAGGCTTAGGTGGGCAGGACATGTAGCCAGGATGGAAGAAAGTAGGAACGCTTTCAAAGTGTTAGCGGTAAGAGCAATCGGAAAACGACTATTAAGAAGACCTAGGTGCAGATGGGAAGACAATATTAAGATGGATCTCACAAAAATAGGAATACAAAGTAGAAACTGGATCCAGTTGGCTAAGAATAGAAGTCAATGGAGAGCTTTTGTGAACGCGGCATTGAACCTCTGGGTTCCATAGGCTATAGAGTTAGTTAGCTTACGAAGCATGAGTAGATGCCTAGGCTGATACTACAAATAGATTAAATGCGCATTTACTGAAAAGATGGGATCTACTGACATTGGATAGTCTATATACTCTTCGTGTGCTAGGGCCTAGGGGAGAGGAGTAGATAATATTTCATATCAGGTTACGTCACGCACAGTCGCACGCCTTCATTTTCATTAATAATGGAAAAGCCAAGAGAAACAAATTTCATTTCACTTTCTTTTGTGGCAGTCGGACACAACTCATCACAGTTATCTGCAAAAAGCACTTTTCAAATCGGATTATTGGGAGAGCCTCCAGTTCCAATGTTGGGGGGGACATGTCTCTCCATTTCCCCGGAATTTGTGCCCGTACCTACAGCTGAGACAACTTTCCAGCATGAGGAGAGGGGCATATCCTCCTCTGGCATTTATTGCAATTTGTGCCCAAATAGCGGAAGTGGAATTAATAAATATTGATGAGACTACTAAACTCACTACAGCACGAAGTTCAGTTTGAAATACTACAGAATACGATTCTTTTTTTTTTTTAAATGGAAAAGCCAAGAGAAATCAATTTCACCTTACATTCCTTTGGGGCAGTCGGACACAAATCATGACACTTATCAGAAAAAGCACTTTTTAAATCAGATTATTGGGGGGGACAGTCCCCCCAGGTCCAAGATTGGGGGGACATGTCCCCCTCGTCCCCCCCGGGATTTGCGCCATTGTCTATGACTACCACGCGCCTTTTAGGTGGACGAGGCCCCGGGTCCGATTCCCGGTAGATTATTGAATGATAGTCTACATTCGACATTAAACTGTACGTCCAAGTCTCATATAGCCGCGCTGCGGAAAAAGGAAAAAAAGACTTGAAAGATGGCTTGAAAATTTTAAACTCAAGGAAATTGTGGCAAATTTGAGGCATCCGAAATAATATACTACAATACACATATTCCATTTTTTATTTTATTTTATTTTTATTTTTATTTTTTTTTTCTTTACGAAAGTTACCATTGAAGAGACTTCCAAGTACCAGCGGAATGACCTTCCTAGGATTATCCCCATTCTTCACTAATTTAAATCGCAAGCAATATATATACTACGTTGTTCAAAAGCGAATACTTTTCACGAAAGTTATCGCGGAAATAACTTTCAGAATATCGGGAGAATAAGGGGGCCTTGATCTATTTTAACTACATGCATTGGGATGTTTGTTAAGCTATAAACAAACTATACTCTTTATTATGACAAAATCTAGCAATTTTGGCGAACGTCTTTACAGAAAATTATTTTCTTATTATATTATTTAAAATATGGAAATCCCAAAGTCTGGGGTATTTGTTCCCGTTTACCCTACTATTTTCAATCGCAAAAAGTGAGGATTGTTTGAATGCGATAAAGAAGATAACTGTACACATATTTTAATAAAATCGAATAATTTATTCGGTAGGTTTCACTGGAAAATTATTTTGCATGAGCATGTTCAAAGGTGCAACATCGGGTAGAATTTACTCCTTTTACCTCACGTAAACTTGATATATTGCAATCCCAAACAGTTATATTTCTGCAAGTTGAAGGAAGTATCAATAAAATCGCATGCCGTATTAGAGACACACACACACACACACACACACACAAAAAAAAAAAAAAAAAACAGCCCTAACAGGAAATTACCTTTCCTGCATATTTTTATATAAGAATTTGTTTTACACATTATTCTTGGGTTATTGGATTTAAATATTTATTTATGAAATATAAGCAGAATCACCTGAGTCGTTTTTGATAAAACTGATTCACATTCGAGAAGATAGTCTAGAAAGATGTCACTCGCAAGAGTTAACTACTACTCCTGAATCTTATAAAAGCCTTAAGTTTCAAGTCTTGTCTCTTATCATTACTAGGAAGTTAATAATAAGATTATGTGCGATGTACTTCGTATTACTTAGTATACTCTCGAAATCAAATTTATTAGTGATATCTCCTTATTCTGTTAAACTTTTTTATCTTAAGACAGAAGGTTGCAATGCTGATTTCAGGAAAAAGAGAAAATTCATTCAACCATGAAACACCAGTTGTTGAGAGATGTGAAGTGCGATAATGGCTTGCTGAGGCTAGAAACCTGACTAATTATTGAGAGTGTATTTGAAGATCATGCAGATGATAACACGTCCCGTTCAGGGGACGTTTACCCTTTAAAACTACTCTTCTTAGCCTACATTATAGGGTCTAATTGTACTATGAATATGATCCGGTTACTTTTATGGATGACATAATCCAATCAACTGCAGTATGCAACTGCAGAAATGTTTCACATGGTTAAAATCACAAAACACTTTACCACAAAATAAAGATGTTGCAAGAGATATCGTAACTCAGGTGCCTAGCCTAATGGCCCGCCGATTAGTGTGCAGTTACGATAACGACCGCTAGGCTGCAGCACCTTACACGAAATATTTCTCGATATTCGATATTGGGAAACAATCCGATATTCGGCATCTTGACCCTATACATCAGGGCGAACAGACGGACGTGTCGAAGAATCACTTTTTTGTTATTTATAGGTCATGAAACATGAAAATTACTTGAAATATCGAAAACTTCCTTTCAAAAGAATAAAAAGATATACTGTACATTAGCTTTTATTATCAAATACGGTAGAATTACAGTAAATACAATTGTTCTACTGAAGTCGTTCTTTCAACTTAGTATCAAAATATACTATTTAGAAGAGACAGACTGGCATTACCCAGGTATTTATTTTTCTTTCCTATCTTTATGTTAATATGACTATGTGAGGCCAATAAGGTCAAATTCAACGTTGTATTTGTAGCGACAATAGAAGATAGGATTTGCAACTTAAAATTTTTATAATATTCCCAAGAAGAAAGTGAGGTCGAAGCAGTGATGCTGACCCGTGGGAAAAAATCTATTTTTTGGGATTTTTTGACATTAATTTTTTGAATAGGGAAAAAGGAAATTTTCGTGAAAATTGGCAGCACTTATGGGATTTTTCATATATTTATTTTGTGGACACCATCAAAACTCTCTGTGAGCTGGAAGTAGGCTAATTACACTCTGGAATTTGTAAAACAAAACGGAAGACAGTAAATTACCAAACCAGAAACAGCTAATTTCTAAAACGTCCCACACAGAATAGTTGGAGAATTAATTTTGTCTAGTTTCATTACATTCAATAGAACGTTATGATACAAAACCGTGATAGAAATACTAGGCTAAATTTTGACAAGAGAATGAGCTTGTGTTTATCAACGATTGTAGTAGTCTCTTTTAATTAAGGATAATACTTATTAGGGATTTAGAAGATCGGAATTTATGAATAATTTGCTCAAATATTGAAAAAAGCAAGTGACAAACAGTAGTTTCAGGTTTCATATCTTATACATTTTTGAAAATTATGTAAATTAGTATAGCGCGTGAGAAATTTCGTAGCAAAATGGGAATTTCTGCCTTTGAAGATGAGATTTTACAAAGTTTCAGATTGTCATCACTGGGTCGAAGTTTCTTCCTACCCTTAAGAAAATGTTATTTTTCGAAAACTGTTCTAACGATTTTGTTTCTAATTTACACATCAATAATTCATTTACAACCCTATTCTGTGATATAAATAATTTCTCTGAGAAAAACCTAGAAGAGGTAGTTATATAGCTCTCAGGGCAGGGGTTCTTTCCAAACTATTCTCAGTAAAACAGCACAAAGGTTTTCCTCATACAATATGCGCCAAAATAAACAGTACTGAAATGAAAAGATGAACAAAATTACATTATTGTCATCTGCGAGTTTATTTCTCCTCAAAAGAAATTAACATACACACTACATACACTATTAGCGTGTTGATTTACCACGGTATGCGTAATGTAAGTGTTCAAAGTGTGCAACGCCTTGCCGTAGACAGTGTTCATGTCGTTCATGCAGATTCTCAAATATATCCTGAAACAAAGGTTGCTGCAGACTCCTGCAAAAAGACATGGTTTGCTCACATAACGCAGGTACAGTTCCTGGTGGATTTCGTAACAATAGACAGCATAACTGTGTTACTTGGTCCCGTCTTATTAAACTCCTCTCGGAAGTGTTCTGCCATCTTTTTCAAACTCGGACAACCTTCACGACCGCTTCCGTATGAATGGAAATAGTGCTCAACTATGAATACTTTTTCCTCCGTCAAGAGACCCATTTCCAACAACTACATAACACAATTTCCTTTTCACTACTGCAAACACGTGCAGGTGCAGCTGTAGCTATGCCCCGTCAACAAACGCAACCACGTGTTCGAAATGCGCGAGTTTCAATACTGTATATTTTGACGCATACCGTACTTCATAAATAAATTTCTGTTATTAACAGTACAATATGAGATAAAAAAATTTAATGTTAAAAAATGCACAAAGGAAGATATTTTTGAAGGTGAGTTTTTTCGGACCAAGTTATTCTTAAACGCCTTATAATTTTGATCGTATTTCATATTTGGTCTAGGAATTAATTCGTGCGGTTGGTACGCACACATTGAAGCTGTAGTACAAACACAAAATACATAAATACCTTAAGAAAAATATTGTCCATCGCTAGCCACCACTTTCGCCCATCTGTCAGGCAATGTACGGATTCCGTGGCGAAAGAAGTCCTCATCCTTGGAAGCGATCCAGTCAGAGACCCATGTTTCGATATCTTCTGAAGAAGTAAACCGCTGTCCAATCAAATCGTTGTTCATGCAATCGAACAAGTAGTAGTCCGAAGGAGCAACGTCTGGTGAATACGGCGGATGGGGTAAAACTTCCCATCCGACATTTTCTAAATAGGTTTTGACCGGTTTTGCGATATGTGGGCGAGCGTTATCATGTTGAACAATAAGTTTATCATGTCTGTTCTCTCATTCTGGTCGTGTTCTGGTCAGAGCTTGCTTCAAACGCATTAATTGTCGTCGATAACGTTCTCCATTCATAGTTTCACCCGGTTGCAGCAGCTCATAGTACACCACACCTTTCATATCCCACCCTATGCGCAGCATAACCTTTGCACAGTGAATATCTCGTTTTGGTTGTGATGGACCTGGTTCACCTGGTTTCACCCAGGCCTTTTTTCGTTTAGGGTTCTCGTAATGGATCCACTTCTCATCACCCGTAATAATTCGATGCAGAAACCCCTTTCTGCTCTGTCGTTGAAGCAGCAATTCGCAAATGGTTTTTCGTCTTTCAACGTCTCTGTCTTTCAATTCATGTGGAACCCAATGTGACATCTTTTGAATCATTCCCATGGCTTTCAAGCGTTTGGAGACTGTTGTTTGATCAACGCCTAATGCTGCTGCAAGTTGTTCCTGCGTTTGACACGAATCCTGCTCGAGCAATGCTGTCAATTCTTCGTCTTGAAATTTTTTTGGCTGTCCAGCTCGCTCTTGGTCTGCCAAGCCGAAATCACCACTTCTAAACCGTGCAAACCACTTCTGACACGTTCGCTCAGCTAGAGCATGGTCACCATACACTTCCACCAAAATACGATGACTTTCAGTCGCACTTTTCTGCATGTTAAAGTAATGCAGCAGGACACCCCGCAAAAACACTTTATCAGGCACAAATTGCGCCATGTTCACTTAACTACAAACTGGTGTTGTTGACGCTTTAATCCACTGCCCTATACTACGAACGATACGCGATGACAGGGGTTTGCAACACATGTGTGGATACACGGAACTGTGGGACGCTCCGTTCGTTGCGCCATCTCTTGTCCACCCGCACGAATTAATTCCTAGACCAAATAAATAAATGTTTCAGTAACAGGCTGCAGCATAACATGATTTAGTTTAAGAAATTGAACGAGAAATTTTAGTGTAGCACGGTAGCCAGCATCTTTTTGTTTACCCAAAGTAATGTGACAGTAATTGCACCCCTAAAAGTAAACTACCCCATGTTGACTGTTTCATGAAAAATATATTGGGACTTTTAATGAAATATTTGCTTATGAAATATCAACAAAATCGCATGAGTCTTATTTGAAGAAATTAACAATAAATAAATAAAAGAAAACATATAAATAAAAGTACTCCTTGCGGATATTTTCATGAGAAGTTATTTATATAACATTTATTGGTTAAATATTTATTTGTAAAATATCAACAAAATTGTCTGAGTCGTTTCTGACAAAAATCGTAAAATATGAGCAAAATTGTCCAGAAAGAACTCACCTCTACGAGTAAACTACCCCTTCTGGATTTTTTCCAGAGAAATAACTTCCACAACAGTATAGAATCGTTAATGAAATATTGTATGAAATATAAACAAAATCGTCTCTTCATTTTCGAGAAAATAGATTTTTAAAAATAGTATTTTCACCCTTTCATTAAACTATTCTTATTTTCGGGGGTAGGAAGAAAATTGTAACACTAGCAAACCTTAAGTTTAAAATTTTATCTTCTATCATAACTTGAAAGCCAGATCCAATGTTGAATTTTCCCTTACGGCCTGGAACACCTCAGCGTAATTCAAAATACAATAATATGGAAAATCTACATCTCCACCCGTTTGTACAGGTTTCATTATTTTTATTAAATACGCTCTTTTCTATGTTAAAAAATGTTCTATCAGCGTTTCTTTCAGAGGGTGACCGGGGTATTACTTCTCAGACTTCGAGATTAATCCCTACCCCAGGATATTGTTAAAACCTAGGCTAAAAGTAAGTATATAGGGTGTTTCAAAACAACACCGACAACGTTTGCGAGGTGATTCCTAACACTAAGATAAAACAAAAAGTATAAACCAACCTGGGTGAAGAAATCCGTCATTTCAGAGTTACACGTAGACTGCAGAAAACATGAAAAATGAACTTTAAAGGTTCATAGCTCCAATACTATAGGACGTACCGTCGTCGGGTGAAGACTTCACTTAGGAACTAATATGTGCGCTAACCAAAAATACATATTTCAGAATCCTGTGGTACTCAACGCAAGAAGTTTGGCTAAGGGCATATAATTTAAAGTACTTACCAGCTACCTCCATAAAAAATTGTAATCGTGGGTTCATGATTGTGGCCGGTTACTCGTACAGGAGCAAACTGTGTCTCTAATAGGTGGAGCGAAACGCCAATATTAATACTACGTAATACCAGACTCATGTCCTTACTGAAATGCACCACCATAAACTCAGCATTGTACAAACAAGACATGAACCAGATTGAACTGCACCAAGACAAGTATTCAGCCACACGGCGAGAACATCGCTGGAATTCCATTGCCGTATGTAACAAAAAGCTGGAATTTCTTCTCTAACATCCGGGTCAAGAGTCTAGATACCAAGTCAACGGCCTACTGTGTCAACTTTCAAACTCCTCAAACGGCGCCTGTCCCATCGTTGAGTCCGCACCGTCTCCAGCCTGTGGAAAGCCTGTAAAGAAGACTGGGATGCAATGCTCATACAGTCCAGTTGCAACGCAGTCTCTTGCAGTGGAAACTCCGATGTCGTGCAATAGTCAGAAGGTGGGCTGCAGATCGAACACAACCGGTGGTGGAAATACATTTCCTAGATAAATTGCACATTCGAGTTCAGCTCAATATAAATGAATCAACCTTTGTATACTACTTCTGTTTTCAATCGAGTTGGTTTGCATATATAGTTTTGTTTTCATTTCCTCTCAAATGATATTTGTTTCTTTTCTTTTATATTTATTCATTTCTCCTACTCTGATAAAATCTCCAAAATTTTCATTCTTTTTTTTCAGAATTATTTTCTCATTTCACCTGTTTTCCTTAATCTTGCAATCAGCTGCGGACTGGCCAAGATTGAAGGCTCTTGGCGCAAGTCCTTAAAACTCTCTCATTTATATATATATACAGTGAAACCTCTACTAACGGACACCTCTCTAAAGCGGACACTCTCTAGTACGGACACGGGCAGTCTTTTCTCTCTTTTATAGGTATTATTTACCTCCGTATTACGGACACTTTCTCTAGAAACAAGTTAAAAAGTATAGTAAAAATTCATTTTTCATATATGTCACCAAGGAAGCAATGTGACATTTAGCTTCCTCAACTGTCTGCTCAGCAACCCAGATGAAGCGTCTCTGTTTAGAAACACTCTCATGTATTTTGCATGCATCCCACTGCCACCCAAGCTATTTTAGACAACAGTGATTGACAGTTGCCCGGCGTTTGGGATGACATGTACGCTACTGTCCTTCTGGATTCTCTGATCAAGTAGAAGACAAGTTTGGTATTTTTTGCCCGAAGTTATGCATATTGTCTCAAAAAAGACACTTCTGGACTGCAATTAACCAACAAATTAAAGCGGTATACTGAAAACGTAGTAAGTAGTGATAAGTATAAAGTGCAGAGAACTATAGCATCTTATTTCAATGTTGTGTCTCGAGCATAGAGTATTGGATGGCGGAGGGTAATGGAGATATCGTAACATTTTGGTGATATTCGTAAATACACGATTCATGCAAAAATATTTTTTCTAATTACATATTACCTTGATTATTAATTTACGTAAGAAAATATTGAAACCTCTTTAAAGCGGACAATTTTTGATTCTCCACCGCTGTCCGCTTTAGAGAGATTTCACTGTATATATATATATATATATATATATATATATATATATATATATATATATATAACTTTACACGTCAGTTGCAAAACATGATAAGTGACAAAATCATATTTTCTGTTTCCTGTATTAAATATATATAAAAGATCGTGAAAAAAGTTACAATAATACTGTGACGTAATCATAATCGTGAAGTTACTTCAGTTACTTTGACAGTTTTTTTTTTTTACTCAGTTCTTCACTTGATGAGGCAATCTTTTTGGTAGGAAGACTCAAGAAAGCATTTTGTAATCGCGAAAATTCGACCAAGGCCTACAGGCCCCGTGCCTCATGATCCACTCGGGTGCCTCGGAGATCGCCAAGTAGCCAACGTAGCCAGCCTGGCACTGCTTGCAATGTAACTTTCTCTATATCATTGTACTTCCTTCTTTGCAGCACTATATCGTTCATGTGAGGTACGGTAATGCATCAAAGGTAGAGAAATTCGTAGATACAGTAGTAAAAGGGGGAAAAATATCACTATATTATTTATCGCACTTAAGATATGGAGGCCTTCGGTTTATATCTCATCCAGATATTACATAATGTAGTAAGTTATAATAATAATAATATAATAATAATAATAATAATAATAATAATAATAATAATAATAATAATAATAATAATAACGTACAGACATAGATGTTCACAATTATAATAATAGATTCTTATTTAAATTTGATACCTCTATTTCTCTAAAGATACATCGCATACGATAGGTGGCTAAGCGGATAGCGTACGCGTCTTTGGCGTCGGAGACTCGGGTTCGATTCCAGGGGAAACTCATGTGGTTCAGATTCCATGTTAATCAGTAGGCCCTGTCTCATATAGCCTCGCTGCTGAAAGAGACGTTAAACTCAAAATCAACTGAACTCAACGCATACGATATGTTGTATTGCCCCATGTAAACATAGCAGAAATTTTTCGAAAGAAGAATGCAATTATTCCGTCCTGCTGAAAATATACAGTGACTCAAAAAAGTATTCATACACACAAAGTTTTTGACGTAGGATTATATATAAAGGTTAAATAGAAACAATGTTACAATCATCTGAAAATGTACATAATTTATTATGTTTGTTTGTATAAAAAATGTCAAAAGAAGAAATATTTAGATGACAAAAATAAATAAATGTACTTTCTCAGCTCAAAAAAAGTATTCATACAGCAACATGAACTACAAATCTCGACGAGATCTAACAATATATACCAGAAAATCATGTTTTTAATACTCTGTATGCATACCTTTAAAACAAATCATTGCCTCAATACGCCTTGGCATGGACCGAACAAGCGTCTTGGTCATTTCTGGGGAAATCTTAGACCACTCGTCTAAAAATATCTTTTGTAGTTCTAACTTGCTCGAAGGACTGCGTTTCTGTACTGGTGGTGTTGTCGAGATAATCCCACAAGTGTTCGATAGAATTGACATCTGGGCCTTGTGGAGGAGTCAGAAGCCGTTATGGAGCGTTGTACAGTGACAATTCCCTAATTTTCAAAGCGGTGTGCTTAGGGTTATTGTCCTGTTGGAAAACAAAGACTTTGTCAAGACCCAACTTCTGCACACTGTTTGATAAGTTAAGGCGCAACATACTAATATACTTATTAGCATCCATGACCCCTACAATAAAAACTAAGTTTCCCACTCCAGAAGACGTCATGCATCCCCAAACCATCACACTTCCTCCTCCGTGTTTTACTGTAGGGATAATATGTTGCGATTGCATTCATTGTTTGGTTCTCACCATACCCATTTTTTGCCATCTGATCCGAATATATTAAACTTCGATTCATCGGAAAATACAGCAGTATCCCAAAATTCGTTAGGTTTAATATGGTATTCGTTGGCAAATTTTAGGCGCTTTTGTCGGTTTACTTCTGAGATGTATGTTTTTAATTTTGGCTTTCCTAGCATGAAAATTGGCACTATATAGTACATTTCGTATAGTTTGAGGATTCACACTGCAAATAGATGTTGACGCGATTGCTTCAACCAAAGACAGCACTTCTGAAGGGTGATTTGCGTGCTAAACTGACTACTTTCCGTTGGCCACTGCGTTTAAGCACTTTTGGGCGTACTGATCTTCGTCTATTATATGTTGTTCCAGTTTCTTTATACTTCTTTATGATGGAACTGCAGTGCCAAAACTAATTGAGAGAGTTTTTGCAATTTCAGGATAACTCCTACCTTCTTTATAAAGAGAAACAACCCCCATCACGTTGCGTCAAGGAAAGTTCACTTTTCTTGCTCCCCATTTTGACTACTTGCACTCACAACAAGAGCAGACTGACACACATGCAATGAGCTGCAGGTAACGGACAATGCAGGTACAGTACGATTGCTCGAGTTGAACAGTATAAGTGTTCAAGGCACAGAACAGGATGACAGTCCCTCTGTATGAATACTTTTTTGAGTATCATAATTAAGTGATTCGCATTGTATTCGTCTCCTTATAGTCTTGGCAGATTTTCAACTCATGCAACTGTTAGTACTCTTCCATCTCTTTGTTTTAATGTAACTTTTAATTTTCTGCTCTCTCATATAACTCACCCACGACGAAATTTTTGGGTGTATGAATACTTTTTTGAGTCACTATACGTACTTTGGACATCACAAATAATTTTCACTACACTTATTTTACAATTTAGTTCAAATAACTATAGGGAATTTAATGCTTACACGGTTTACACATAGATTTGTCAGCATAAATGCTAAGTGTTTTTAGAAGTTACAGCTACTGAGACCAGTGGCGACAGCGAACAATTAAGTTAATTCGATGGTTCACTTGTTAAAATAATATAATTTCAAGTAAAAATGCTCATAAATAAATTATAAGTTATAATTTACTATCAAAATTACCCAGAGGTATATACATTATAAACACAAAAAATGAAAAGAAAACGTATCTGGTAGCTTTTCTGAATTGGTCAAATGGTCCTAATCAACGTTAATTTCATTCGTGGGGGTTCACAGCATCAAATAACCGACGTTCTTTTAGGTCGGTTGCAGCTTTTTGTAATTCTCATCTTTGTCGTTTCTCTTTATCGTACTTTTATTTAACATTTTCTCTTAGCATTTACGTTTATTTTATGATCGCTGCTATTATCCATATTGAAAGAATACAGTAACATCTGTCCTCCACGAGCAGTGGCGCAACCGGGATTTTACTTCGGGAGGGGCAAAGACTACCAAGCAATAATTATTTTTTGGAAATATCACCAAAATTTGCTGTAAGAAAGGCCTTCGGGGGACCTGGGCTCCCCGAGCTCATAGCTGGTTATGCAACTGTCCACGATCAATTAAACATAACTGGTATTTCGATAGTTGACTTGTTGCTATCGGAATTAAAATTTTCCTCTTTTTAACTCAGGTAAGAGTCTTTGGGCCTCATACAGAGTCATTCTAACGCGTGATTATGTCATATTAAAGAGTTCGACTAAATATGTTTCCTGCATTCCTGCAGTAGTTAGGCCTTTAGTATGACGCTATGTCCAAACGACTCTGCATAGGGCAACTTATTTCTTTTGGCTCCAACCTCTGCTTATTTATGTCCGTGGCTGTACAATACTCAGCAATGTTCGAGACCCCGAACATCTATGAAATCTTTTGCTGTCGATAAACGTGAAGAAGAAAATATTCTGCTCTGAAAATTTTACTATATTTATTTATTTTATGTAGCTAGAAACTAATGAGGTATAAATTATCTAGAAATACTTTTTCATGCTGCTCTGCTATCTGATGTTTAGCGGAGCCCACCTCTAAAGTTGGGGTGAGTCCACCCTCCATCATCTGAATTATTTATAAAATATTATCATTTAGATATCTGAATTTGCCACCTCGTTAAAATTAATTTCGTAGGAAGTCTTTACTCTAGCACTTAAAGTAAATACTAATGTTTAACTAGTAATCTTCCTTATTTTTACATCAATTAATTAATATTGTTATAAAAACAAATAAATGCAGTATTTTCTCTGAAAATGCGGAATTCCTTATTGTGAACTGTATTTGCACTTTCATATATCAAAATATTTATCATATTTACAATAACATGTTTATCATATTAATAGGAAGTTCCTGATTCAATTACATACATTTTATAAGCACGTTATGTATTTTTCTATAATATGCTCTTATCAAAGAAGAGAAAGGAAATACTCAATCTGTGAAGGAACTGCAGGCAATAGTCTGTGCACGCATTCGCGCGAAGTACACAATTGGCTATGTTGAATGTTGAACGGGAAGAAAGAGTGTAATATTCTATTGAAAGGTATTTTTATGAAAGTAAGCTGACCAAAAGTGCAATTTCTTGGCGGATGTTAAAAATGTGATAGTTAAAAGAACACACGGTATGCGGTTGTTAAGTTTCCACAATTTTTTTGTACCGTTGTTAGGCCATCTAGATGTGAAAGTTATGGTAGAAAGGGGGCAGTGTATATAGCGTGCACAGATTATATGCTGTGCGTTATGTATATATGTATGTGCTATTTATACGTGTGCAATGAAGCAGAAATACGTAATTATCTCACTTCCATATTCTGCACTTGCTGATATCCTGGTGTGAATTTAAAGCGACTCTAAATTAATATAAATCAATACTTGCTGTAGCAAGTTACACTTTTATTTAACTACGTGGTACACAGACGTGTGGTTAAGTAATAAATTCGGCTATGAAAATGGGACTATATTGAAAAAGAAAGGCAAATTTGTCTTCAAAGATTTGGATGATAAAATTCATTCGTTGACGCTAATAATAGTAATTATTTTCGTTGCTAAAATACCGGCAAATAATCTGCCAAAACTTCGGTTGCAAGCAATGTCCCATCAAAACACACAGGAATTTGTATAGGTGTTGCAAGGAGGTGTGTGCTCTATCACATTCTAATTTTAATATATTCTCTGACAGTGGCGTACGTAAAGGTTTTGAGTTTTAACCCTTCCTTGAACAAAATGTTATTTTAAAAAAATAAACATTTACCATATTGTATAGAAAAATCCTGAAAGACTATGAAGTTCGGTTCTTGAATCTCCTTGGAATTCCGCGTATGTAACTCCGTCTCTAACATTATTAAATTCTCATATTTTGAATTCGGTACTTCTAATACATGGTGTCCACATTCTGGAAAGTCAGGGAAAATCAGGGATAGTCAGGGAAATGGATTTTAGTCAGGGAAAGTCAGGGAAATCACAAGAAAAGCTTGCCAAGTCAGGGAAAGTCAGGGAAAATGCACAAGAAATTGTACGATCAATTACAAACATTACAATTAGAAAGATTTCTTGTATGTTTTGCAGTTGATTCCTGGAGGGACAAACACCATATGTTGATGGAAATGTACAAGTATTTTTGTATTCACCTTCTGATGCTGATTCACCTTCAGAAGGTACTTTCCCGCCTTCCTAGCGGCTCATTTTTTTCTTCCGTTTTTTTTTTTTTTGTTTGTTTTGTTTTGTTTGTTTGCTTTTTACTTGACAGTAGAGTATTTTGAATCTCTTCTTGGTTTCATACATACTTTATTTTCATCTTTTTCTAACACCTGTACTATAGGAATACCAAGTCAATATTTCAGGCTCTTTGGTAGGCTAAGCGAAAAAAATTCAGTTGTTAATATCAGTTGAAATGTTTCGCACGACCTGAGCCCAATAATGAAACATACCAAAACTGAGGGCTTGTCTAGATACTTAATAGATTGTTTTGCATGGCCTGTACCCAATGATGAAAAGCAACAGGATGATTCAAAAGACTTGCACCATAAACTACATCCGTGAACATGTGATTGTGAGTCAATGATGCAGGCATAATGGGCTTGCTTATTCCGTGAGCGCTTGCTTCCCGTAAACAAACTTGGCCTAGCTGTCAGTCCAAAGTCCTTATCAGTTAACTATTCCTTTGAACACAGTGTTTTTTATATAAACAGGGCTCCCACTTGTCCTGTTTTCCTATATTTTGGAAATTTGTGACAATTATTATAGGACAAATATATATGTCCTTTATTTCCTTTATTTTTCAAGTGCAGTCCCAATGATGATTTAAATTGCTACATATTAGCAATATGCTAATTGTGTCTTAGGATTTTTTCTGAGGGACTAGAATATGCATATGCCTTTATGAGCTATACATATTTTCTAATTTAATTGTATTTAAATTTTTCTTGTATAGATCATTAGTTTACAATGCCAAGAAAAACTCGATTTTGCGATCAGTGGCTAAGTGATCAGTCCATATTTATTTTATTATTATTTTTTTAAGGATACAGCAGGTCTACTAAGTTTAAAAAGTAAAAAGATACTCTTATTTTGTATTAATCTAAA
The DNA here is from genome assembly GCF_964235325.1 of Thermobia domestica. Taxonomy (NCBI): domain Eukaryota; kingdom Metazoa; phylum Arthropoda; class Insecta; order Zygentoma; family Lepismatidae; genus Thermobia; species Thermobia domestica. The sequence goes on from NC_137468.1 coordinate 95,271,550, forward strand.
TCTTGTTTCCGGTTGCCCTTGGAGGTGAAGGGTGACCTTTTCTTACAATACATTTATATTTTTTTCTGTGCTTCAGAGCATAATATTCTATTGTATCTACCTATCTACATAATTTCTAAACCGCAAAAGTTGGACCGCTTTGTAGTTACTAACATTGATATACTTACGAGATAACAGGTGCTGATAGTAAACTGTTACCCCAATTTGATTACCATCACTAATATATGTACGAGCTTTCGAGAACTAACTCACTGTTCTCATCATCAGGCTTAGATGGGAGAATAGGATGGGTGAGGGCAGCACGGACGATGATGTGAACAGTGAGTTAGTTCTTGAAAGTTCGTACATATATTAGTGATGGTAATCAAATTGTGGTAACAGTTTACTATCAGTACCTTTTGTCTGGTAAGTATATCATTGTACGTAATTTCTAATTTCACTTCCAAAAATATTTTAGATGCCTTTCTTTGCATTGCTTCAGAAATTAATATCACTTTCTCTTTTTGCAGGTTTAAGTGGGATGTCAACTCAATAATCTGACCTTATGAGTCATCATAATGGCTAATAAGTCAACTTATTTTAATGATCAATGGCTTGATGAAAAGTTGTACCCGGAATTTTCATGTTGGATTGGACGTGTACATGGAAATAGTGGATGTGCGTTTTGCAAAGTATGTTCAAAATCATTCAAGCTTAGTAACATGGGACGAAGAGCAGTGTCCTCTCATGCTAAAGGACCTCAACATCTTAAGAACTTGAAAGCTAAACTCATGCAACCTGCTGTCAGTGTGTTTGTGCCTTCCAGTTCAACAGGTCAGTCATCAGGTACAAGTGACTGTAGCCAGGAATCTGATCAAACTGTGTGTAAGCATAAAGATGATCAGCCAGAATCAAGTGAAGGAAGTGGTGAAATCAATAGCAAAAATAAAGAGCGTGGTTTACATTCATACATACAGACCGAAGAAGTTATGAAGGCAGAAATAATATGGACTTTGGAGTTGGTTGCAAAGAAAATATCCTTGAATGCTTGCCAGAACATTAGCCAAACTTTCCAGTTGATGTTTCCTGACAGCCCTATTGCTTCCAAATTTACCCTTGGGAAGACAAAAGCCTCTTATCTAGTAAATCATGGCTTGGCTCCATATTTTAAAGATTGTGTTATAGATAGAGTTAAACAGGCTTCAGATTATGTCATATATTTCGACGAATCTCTGAATAAAGTAGTTCAGAGAGGCCAGATGGACCTAGTCGTAAGATTCTGGGATGTAAATCAACAAAAAGTTTCTACATCATATCTAAATAGTGTATTTTTGGGACGGGCAAGAGCCGATGATCTTTTGGAGAGATTCAGAGAGGGAATAGGTCTTTCATTAGACAATTTACTGCAGGTTTCCATGGATGGACCAAACGTAAATCTCCTCTTCAGGGAAAAACTAAAGAGTGAAATGTGCCAACGAAATCCCGATGGAAAAAGTTTGATAGACACTGGTGTTTGTGGACTACATGTTTTGCATGGTAGCATGAAAAATGGGCTAAAGGCATCACAGTGGCATTTAGACGAGACTCTTAGGGATATGTATTACCTTTTTAATAACAGCCCAGCTCGCCGGGCGGAATATACTACCATTACAGGATCCACCGATTTCCCAAAAAAGTTCTGTTCTATCAGATGGCTTGAGAATGTGGATTGCTTGGAAAGGGCTGTGAAAATTTATCACAATGTGAAGAAATTCATACAAGATTCTACACTACCTAGTTGTCGGCAACAATCTTCTTTAAAGGAACAGATGAAAGACCCTCTGTTGAAGAGTAAGTTGGCTGGTTATAGAGTTGTTTCAGCAGAATGTGAAACTTTTCTTCGAAGATTTCAGTCTCCAAAGCCACTAATGCCTTTCTTGCACACAGCACTTTTGGACTTAATGCATAGTTTATTGGCTCGATGTGTGAAACCAGAAATATTGCAGCAAGCTGACTCTGCTCAAAAACTGATGTCTTTGGAACTTTCAAATGAGAACCTTCCTCCTTCAGCAATGATTGACATTGGTTTTGCTACGAGGAAAGTATTAAGAGAAACCGTATGTACAGACAAGGAAAAAGCAGAATTCAAACTTGAGTTTCGCAAATTAATCATAGGTTTAGTTCAGAAGTTGCGTGAAAGAAGCCCGCTGAAGTACAGGTTTGTGCGTGGTGTCACTTGTTTTGCCCCAAGTATTATTTTGGAGCAGCCATCTCTAGCAAGAAAGAGAGCGCAGATTGTTCTTGAAGACCTTCACAGTGCAAACAGGATTTCGTCAGATGTGGCTGAACAGGCAAAGAAACAGTTCAGTGTATTGTGTGTTGAAGCACAAGGTTCCTTGAAATCATACTTTTGCGAGTTTACTGCAAGACACGACGATTCTGTAGGATTAGATGAGTTTTACTACAAGATGCTAAAGGATGATGTCAAGTTTGCTAGCCTTTTGAATGTAGTGAAAATTTGCTTGATAATGTCACATGGCAATTCACCGGTTGAAAGTGGTTTCTCCATCAACAAATCACTACTTGTAGAAAATCTTGTAGAACACTCTCTGGTGTCTCAAAGACTTGTGCATGATGCTATCAGCAGTGCTGGGGGTGTAGGTAATATATCCATCACCAGGAGCTTACTACAGTCTGTAAAATGTTCCAGACGAAGGTACCAAGATTATCTGGACAAACAGAAAAGTGTACAGCGCGAAGAAGAAAAGAAAGTTGTAGAAAAGAGAAGGATTAATCAAGAGCTAAAAGATTTAAATGACAAAAGACAAAAGTTGCAGAATAACTTGAAATCAGAAGAAAGTGCTCTTCAAGCAAGAATCGATGAGCTGGAAAAGAAGAAAGGCAGTTTGTAATATGGAACACTTATTAAAAATATAAACTCTTTTATTCCCTACTTTTATGGATCAATCATAAGTGAGAAATTTTCATGTGAACACATTCTCCATATTGTACAGAAGACGCTTTATTATTATTATTATCATTATTATTTTTTATTTTAAACCATGATATTTTTCAGTTTTATGTCAACATGTGCTAATATAATACATTTTGTAAACTTGTAAATGTACGTTAAGAAATCTTTCTGTATCTTTGTAATCTTGTGTGCATAATGTGTAATAAAATGTAATAATACGACAGTAAATAAGGTGAGAGTTGGCTGGCTATGGGGATGGTGGAGGCCAGAAAAAGTCAGGGAAAAATTGGAAATGCAGTCAGGGAAAGTCAGGGAAATTGAGATGGAATTTTCTGTGGACACCATGTAATATATTTACAATACAAAGTCCTCTCAGTCTGTGAGTAACGCTAGTTCCTAATAGTTAACAGTTGTCGCTGTGCTACTTTCATTACGTTGTCTTTGTTTAAAAATAGAGAACTGTATTAAATGTAAATAAGGCTCTCATTACTTATATAAAATCCACAAGTATGTTTTTCCATCGCAAGTACAATATAGTTTAACTAAGCAATATGTACACGATACAGTTGATTCAAGAGTAACGAACACCTAGTTTTGCGAACAATTCGGTTTACAAACAAATTTTGTGAACATCTTTTTCCCTCTCGATTTACGAACAATATTTCGGGATACGAAACACACGCATGCCTTCTCCGACAATTCCGTGTCCGTAGGAATGCTTTTGCGTGTTTGTTGAATTATTGATTCAAAAAATACATTTTATTCATTTTTGCACTTTCAGTCTTTATTAGCGCTTATACTGTTTCGTTTAAATTATTACTTATTTACCTTTAAAAAGATTAATGCTATTTTCATTCTAAGTACTGTATGTTCACCATTGCAGAGAAACACTTACAACTGTGAAAAATGTATACAGTACTATATTTCTGTGACTAGAACGAATTAATCGTATTGACATTCATTTCAATGGAAAAAGTAATTTCGACTTACGAACAACATTACGGAACGGACTGAGTTTGTAACCCGGGGGTCTACTGTATATAAACTACAGACAATTATTGATGTTTACCTTTAGAACAGTGCAATATTGAACAAACTTTACAGCCATCCCACACTAAGCAAACTATAATTAACAGCAGTAACGCATTTAGATTTAATCGTTAATATTTGTGTAGTCGCAAATGTTATTAAAAAAAAGTTAATTATAAACGATTAGAGCTTTTAACTAATCACGATTTTAAACTACAGGGTGTCCAAAAAGTCCTTCCCTGATTACAGAAATTGATAACTCATGCTTGAAATAAGATAGAAATATGAAACTGGTGTTGAATTGTTTACAAACTATAAAAGTTTTGGTCACATCAGTACACTTCCACATGAGCACCCTTGGTAGCACGTAGCACATCTAGGCGATATTCAATTTCCATCCACACATTAGCCAACATCACTGGAGGGATCGATGCAACGACTGTGGTTATTCGTTGCTGCAGTTTGAGACTTGGTAAAACAGAACAAACCTAACACAGACAAAAACTTTTATAGTTTGTAAACAATTCAACACCAGTTTCATATTTCTATCTTATTTCTAGCCTGAGTTATCAATTTCTGTAATCAGGGAAGGACTTCTCGGACACCCTGTATAGTAGAGCAAGCCTAAGGCTTAGGAAGAACAACTACTTAAATTTATGAATACGGGTTATTACATTGATTCCATAGCTCTGATTTCTTATATTATAATAATAATAATAATAATAATAATAATAATAATAATAATAATAATAATAATAATAATAATAATAATAATAATAATAATAATAATAATAAGAGAGGTTTAATGGGGACATCAGCGGCATGGAAATATATCCTCGTTACGACCAACCTAATGGCCGTTATATGTGCTCCTAATAACATTAAAATAAAATAAAACATCTAAAAACGTATGAATTCAATAGAATAATACAATCAAAGAAACAAAAAAAACTAAAGATGTTTGAAAAATTTAAAAAAATAAATAACAAAATAGAAAACATAACAGAAAAATAGCAAAAAAGTAGGAAAAAGAAAAAATCAGAGAATACTAATCTAATAAAAAAAAAATATATCTTGGTTACATAAACAGAGCTATGCTTCAAGCCCTCACCAAGAAACCATATCATTGAAATCTTTATTATTTAGGTATGAAACATCTTACTAGCAAAATTATAATAGTTCAACACACAAGTAAATCTTTCTTTCTGTGTTCTATAGAAATAAAGAGATCATTGAATAAATCACACTAATAAACTATCTTGTTTATGAAAAAAAAAAAATATGTAAACGTTACTATTGAAATGTTATTCATGCAACATAAGTATAATCATGTGTCATTACTGCGAAAATAGCTTTTTTCAATTTTCACTCTGACAAACTTGTGTGTATGTGTGTAATTTAGGTTAAAAAATACGAAACTCTCCCTAGGGAATTTCATTAGAATCCTATATTTAAAAAAAAAATATGTTGACTATTAATGGTGTGATCATTATACAGTACATATGGACCAACGGACATTCAAAATCCACTTTTTTTTGGGGGGGGCGATGTATGGCTTATGTAACGTTGTCAATCCAGTTAAAAATCTAAAATTCATATTTTATTTCTCAGATCCCAGGATTTTGGACTCGTATTGTCACTCGAAAGTAGAAGTGGATTATATTACAAAATCTTTAGTAAAATATTAATTTACGAAATATAAACCGTACCATTGTAGGATTTAAAAGAGCATCTAAACATTTTTACCAGTTTTTCTGGACACTTTCGAGAGAGATATTAGATCTATAAATAAAGTATTTATCTATCTATCTATCTTCTATATACAGTATATAAAAATCAAAGTGATTATGTTTGTGACTTAATAACTCTTGAAATACCCGACCGATCTTAATCAAATTTCCAGCATAGATAAGGTTCGGCCTGGGATGGTCTTTATCATTTCATTTTGACGGTGCAACTTAGGGGAAGGGGTGGAGGAGATATACATATAAAAATGATCGAAAATGACCAATATTAGTGTCGAATCCAAAGTTATCCGGGTCAGTGACATAAAAGTGACACTTCCGATGCAATTTAAACCCAAATTCAGCCCCGTTACTTGGGGGAAGAAGAGGAGGAAGATATTTTAAAATGATCGAAAATGACCGATATTAGTGCCGAATTCATAGGTTTCGGACTTGCTGAAATGAACAGTGACACTTCCGATGACGTTTAAATCCAAATTCAGCCCACAATATTAATAGGCCTGCTTAATTTTTATTTAAATAGATTACTTATTATTTTCTGATTTTTCATTATATTTTCCTTGTTTGTATCGACTTGAGAACGCTTTAGTAAGAGTAAGAAGTGACTGACTAACGGAACATCTTACTAATTTTTCTCAATTTAACCCAACGAAGCGGTTAGTTGACGCTAGTTTATAAAATATTTTTTAAAAAATATGGAGTTAATCGTTCGAATAACGCTTCTCATCAATATACTCTGGCTAATTGTAAGAGACATAGCTGATGTTGTACTGTGAGATTGTAAGTGAAATATTTATTTCTGAATATGGTCTAAATCGCTTGAGCCGTTGAGAGAAGAGAAAAACAAAAACTAAATTATTCCTTTGAGTTATGTCATATTGTAGGGTCGTTACTGAAATATTTATTCATGAAATACGAAGAAAATCGCCTAATCCGTTGTTGAGATAATCGTCCGACACAGAAATAAATATTTGAGCTTAGGAAAGAATCTGAAAATTATTTATTAATGATAAAATACTTGTTTTTCTCACTTTTTCTAGATTTGATTCTGAAAAAAAAAATAGTCGGAACCCCGAGCTGATGTTCAACTATTTCAGTAAGTTTAAAATCACTGTTGAATTTCATATCGTGGCCTTTTTGCAAACACTTATTTTTCTACTATTGTTATCATATACGATACCATATATGAACAATGAAGCATCAACATCATAATTACGTCATCGATCTCATCGGAGATTCTGCATTAATTACAACTTTTGAACACGGTGTCAAAGTTCTCAAGTATTTTCTAAAATCATCAGTGACTTCGTACTTCTGAACGATTCCATCATTCATTTGTGTGTAAGTTTTATCTTTTTATTTCTTTTTCTTTTTTTTCTTTTCTTTTTTTTTTATGAATCGCTTCTAAATTAAGTTTCACCGTGATAAATGATAACATATGAACGTGCTTTCTGCTTCCGACTTGAGGCAAAAAATCAAGTTTTGAACCTTCGAATTGGTCTACCGAACAATGCATTATTTTATTATTCCATCTTACTAAAGTACTATTAGACCTGGACACTGATCGTTTTGTCCCACTTCGTCTAATTGCCATTTCGCCTAACATTTTAGCAGCTGTTAATCGCAGATAAAAGTCTTCTTTTTAGTGATGGAAGAATGGGTAGAATTTGAATGTTGAAAGAAACGGGAGTACCTCGAGAAAACCCACGGACACGATGTTGTCCACCACAAACTTATTTTGGCCGGGGATCGAATCAGGGACCCCACGCATTAGAAGCAAGCGCTTTGCCACTGAGCCACCGTGCCCCCAAGTCTACATATCAAAGGGAATCTGAAAGGGCTAACCAGGGTACAAAAATGGAACTCACGCATGCAGGAATGTCAATTAAAGAGACAAATTAATTGCCTATTTGGCTCTACCAATGTAAATTAATAACATATTATTTTCATATTTGAGTAGTTGAAGTTCTAAGTAATTAGTAGAAAATTCTATAGTTTATCCAAGTGATATTGATTACATTCCTGTAGGCAGGGTTATTTGCATATTTTTCCATACAATTATCTCCGTTTACTCCTCCCGTTCACATACTTCCTGGTATGTGTTGAAGGAAATTGATGGATTTCGCAGAAGATAGTTTGTGTAAGATAACTATAAACCAAAAATATGAAACTAAAGGTAATCATTCGTTAAGTTTTTCATATTCGCCTTACTTTTCGGTTTCTTTTACTGCATCTCTCACATAGGTTCAATAGTCAAAACAAAATATTTGCAAAAGCTCCTTCGTGGCTAAGCGGTTAGCATACGCGCCTTTGGCGTGGGAGATCCGAGTTCGATTTCCGGCGTGAACTCACGTGGTTCAGATTCCACGTTAATCAGTACGTCTCGTCTCATATAGCCTCGCTGCTGAAAGAGACGTTAAAACCTAAAATCAACTCAACTCAAAATATTCACAAGGCAAAATTATCTTCCACCTTTTCGTACAATCGCTCATTTTCAATTTAAACACAATCCAAAGCGAGAAATATTTTTAAACGTTAGGTTATTTCAAGTCACCCATCCTCACTCTATTCGAAGAATCTATTCTTTGAATATTCGAATAATGAATCGTTCTAATTTTAACAGTACGAGTTCGAATTTCACCTTTAAAAAAGTAGATTCATGTCTCATATAGCCTTGGTGGTAAAAGAGACGCTAAAATCCGATCTAACCAACCAATCTTGTAGATTCGCTATATGATAGGAAATTCGACGGAACACCTTCAAAACTACTTGCTTTATTCGGTGCAAGGCGGTACAGATATAAAGGCTCTTACCGGTACCGTTCATATAGTTTACCAAACATTGTTAGTCATCAAATGTAGGAGGCTCAGGGGGCAGGTCATGTAGCCAGAATGCAAGAAAATAAGAATGCTTTCAAAGTTTTAACTGGAAATCCAATCGGAAAACGGCCATTAGAAAACCTAGACGCAAGCGGAAGGACAATATTAGGATAAATCTAGCAGAAAAGGGAATACAAAGTAGAAACTGGATTCAGTTAGCTAAGGAGAGAAGTAAGGCGATTGGAGAGCTTTTGTGAATGCGACATTGAACCTTTGGGTTCCATAGAACATTCAGTTAGAGATACCCAAACCGTCCTGATATTTTATTCATTCTTGTTAAGACGTGTAACGAATCCTGGTATAAATTTCACTTCACTTATACGTGTTTTTCTTCGTGTTGCAATTTTCACAATCATGATACAATAAATATTTTGAAGAGAATTTTATGACGTTAAGCTTAGGAAAGTTTTTATTTTGTGTCATTAATATAAATTGAAAGTTTATAAATATAAATAAAATTACAAATATAGGCTAATTGTTATGAATAACATAATACATAATATTTGTGAGATTTTCTTATTTTTGCAAATTTTATATTAAATATTTTCTCTTTTATTATTATTATATAAAACACACGTTCCATCATAAAATATTGTAATCGAAAAATAAATACAAGGAAATATGAAGAAATCTATGCTGAAAGTATTATGATAATGACTTCGACGTGTGATACTTGACACTAAATTTCTATGAAACTACTTTAAGTTGGTTACTATTAACGAACCCTCGTGGCTAAGTAGCTGAAAGTCTGACAATTGCGACCTGCGACAAGTGGGATTATGCAAAAATCCGAGACAACTGCGATCACTTTCTTTAGGTCACTTCAAAAATATGAGCTATGACAGTTGCGACTAAGATGTTAGTAATCTTATGTGTTTGTATCAAATTTAAAATTGAATTTTATATTGAGGCTGAAAACTAGCCGAATACTGTTGAGTGAGAACATTACTCACATAAAGGTAAACCTATATGACAAGCTGATACATAACTAAGAGAATAACGAGAACACAATATTTGTTATTATTATTATTATTTATTTATTTATTTATTATTTTATTTTATTTTATTTTATTTTATTTATTTATTTATTTATTTTTTGCTTACACTGCTTTTTTTGTGTGTAAAGTTCTCAATGTTCAATGCAGACTTCGAAGTGGCCGCCGCCATGTTAGCATTAGAAGGGTTTCCATTAATTTATGTCCATGGTTGCTTTCCAACGATCTTAAAAAGTTCGTTACTGAAGTTTCTATGTCTATATATGTGTGTGTGTTTGCCTGTTATTTGCGAATTTTTCAGTTTTGAGCCCTCCGTTCCATGGAGCATCAACAATTATCTGAAAGAAGTGATGGATTTTTTTCGCTTCACTCTTATCGTTCCCAAGATATTGTCCATATCGGCCAAAAAAGTTCCTTTTTCGGGAGAGTTAAGGAGCTATATCTCGGGAACCATAAGTCATAGAGAAATGATATTGGTGTTGATAAATACCAATACCAGTTATTGATTGAATAATTATAGCGTAATTGGTTATTGATTCAATAATTATTGCGTCATTAGTTATTAAATTCAATAATTATTGCATAATTAGTTATAGATTCAAAATTCTCTTAATTCTTTTGAAGTTCGTTCTGACAATAATCTTCGAGCATTCTCAACTGGTTTCATATGAAATGCTTACGGAGAAAGGTGCAGAACTTAGGCCTCGTTTGTGAATAGAATAGTGATAATAAAATAGGGTTCAGAATTCAAATGTGTGCAGCTCTAGTTTCTTTGATTCACAGGACGTGGATGAAGGCTGTTATTCATTCATGGCGAAGCTCTTGCTAATGGAGAGTTAGTATGTCTGATTATTTTCTATGTCAATGCCTGGAAAGATACTACTACTCTTGTGGATATATCGGCTTACAAGCGGAGACACAGGTCTAATAATGCTGTAATGATAAAATAAATGCGTTACTCGCAGAGGTTTAATGAGACCCTAAGCTATTGAAGGTAATCGGGCCTTTCGTATGTCCAATTGTCCTTTGTCTACTGATATTTTAGGGAACAAGTTAGCAGGTGGGGCTACATTACCCGTGACGTAATTAGGGGACAAACGGAGCTTGTGCCCCGAGCACCGGATTGGAAGGGCACAACATTGGACAAATATTTGGGGGACCGTTTTGGTAGGTTGGTCAGGAGGTCCTAAAGTGAGTTCTTGCCCTAGGCCACAACTAGTGTAGTTGGTAGCTGCCTATTACTTACATCGTAGAAGTATTATGTTGCTATATGTAGATTTTATTTTATTTATTTATTATCCTATTTTGCAGAAATGTATTTCCAGCTTTTTCCTTAAATTTTTTGGGGCCCCCAACAGAGTAGGACCCTAAGCTATAGCTTGTTTAGCTTATATTTAAATCCGGCACTGGTTACTCGATAGACTCCATTCGATGGTTCAAGACTTGATTTTCTGCCTCGAGTTGGAAGCAGAAAACACGAATGAGAGTTTATCAGACTGAGACCTAGAAGAAATCAAAAGAAAGAAACGATAAATAGAGGTGGATGAGGAGATTGAGAGAATCGTTCAAAAGTACGAAATTACTGATGATTTCGGAAAATGCCTGAGAACTTTGGCCCATGTTCCAAAGCTGAATTAACGCACAATCTCCGGTGAAACTGACGACGTATATGATGCGATGCTGATACCTCATTGTTCGTATATGCCATATAATAACAGTGCTAATAAAAGACTACGAAGAAAAATTGACACTAATTTTAAGTACAACAAAATAGTTGCGCATCAGTTGCAGATACATATTTTCTACAAGCATAATTCGTGGCATCTATTTTGCCAATCTCAAGCCTAGAAAAATTGATAGAAACTGGAACTGATAATATTGCTATGTCTAAATATTATTATTATTATTATTATTATTATTATTATTATTATTATTATTATTATTATTATTATTATTATTATTATTAATAATAATAATAATAATAATAATAATAATAATAATAACTGAGAGCAGAAATGCAATACATTGTTATATACTTATTATTGCAACATTATAATGTAGAAAAAGAGAAGTAATAACTAGCCTTAAGATGAGTGGATAAAAAGGTAAACTCTGACGTGATAGTCTGTGTCAATTCCTAAAATACCTAATGCGACGTCAGAAAATTACAAGTAAATGAAAAATAAAATAACTATTAAGTTATATTATAAATTCTAAAATAAAGTTCTATTCTAAGAAATACAATTATTATAGCTTGTTGAAGACCTAGAGATTAAACTAGGTTCCCTATTATTTGAATGCAATAAAATTTTGGGCCCTGTACAGTGTATTGGAACTTTTAAAATCCATATAAAAAATATTGTCTGCATTACATCGGTTGTCAAGTATCTTTTCTACAAATGGAAAGTCAATCAATCAATTTTTCCCTGTCCGTCAGTGGATCCAATTTATTTATTTATTTATTTATTTTTTTTTGCCAGTATTCAGGCGTGTTGCAGTAACAATCAAGTCCTAACTTAAAACATAGTATTCAAATAAAATACTTTTCAATCATTTCAATGTTGTTAATAAGAATCTGTGTTAGGCTCTTCCAAATCACCGATACATATCCAAATTAATAGTAATAATACTATTAAAAAATGAAATCTCAATAACAAATATTTTGACACATTCGGTTGATCGCGAATTTCGAAAGTCGCAATACTCTCAGATCGCACGCTGGAGTCACGACACTAAGTAACTAACGTCCATTCTTTCTATTCGTATAATCCCATGTTCGACTCCAGCAGGATTGCTTACCTTGGATAAAATCCCGAATAATGGTTGATTCACGATTCCAGTTTAAGCAGTAGATCTCATTACATATAAGTTATAGATTCTGAGTAATATTTTCGGAAAAAAATCAAGCTCACCCAATCGGCATCAAACTTGGCGCAGTGAGAGGCCTTGATGTGCTATATAAGCATGTGAAATATTCTATTGAGTATGATTTTGATTCCCGAGTTATGAGCGGTCAAATTTACAATCATATCTTCAAAAACAAAAAGTCAAACAGTAAACTCATCCAATCGGGATCAAACTTGACCTTTTACACAAGTGTGTAAAATATAGCTCAAAACAATTAGGAGATCAGATGACAAATCATGTAAAACGTCCTGCGAAATAGTGCGACAACACTATCTGGTTCAGTTTGGAGTACAATCGGGTAGTATGAGTGCACAACGTGGAAAAGGACAGTTCCACACATCTGTGCACATGACCGATAACGTGGTGCTGCCAGAGGACGTATTGTAGTGTGCGCCGCTACCAACGCATTCTAACTCCAGGAGTCATTTGTGTTCAGTGCGGGACAAGTTCCACGTAGTGAAATGGCTCAACAGTGTGATTTGCCAGAATCGCTAGCATGGCGAACTATCAAAAGGTTGTAAGCTGGTCAGTCATACAGGGAAGTGTCAAATGCTGTTGGAGTGGCATTTCCCGATTGTGAACTTGATTTCAAACGACTGAAAGTGTTTGAAGAAAACGAGGACGTGGCCGTCTATGAGCAACTACAGCCAGAGACGATCGTTATTTCTTATTAACAGCCCGTCAGAATCGGCATAAGAATGCAACTCTGCTACAGCGTGCCTTCCAGACAGTACCAGGAAGCAAATATCTAGTTAACGGTTTTCGAGAAGGGATATTCTATGCACGTAGGCACATAGTGTGTGTCCCATTAACAGTACGACATCGTAGCTGGGGCGCAATGAGGGGAACCCTGTTTTGTTCTCTGACGAGTCACGATTCAGTATGAAACCTGACAATCGACGTGTTTTGATCTGGAGGGAGGGTGGAACACGAAACAATCCCACGTTTGTGCCAGAAAGATTCCAGTATCATAGTGGTGGACGTACGGTGTGAACAGGAATCAGCATTGGTGGGTATACTGAATTCCATAACATCCGAAATTGCTCTTTGATGGCTCGCATGTATAGGGATGAGATCTCGCAACCTTTTGTTCTGCTTTACACTGGTGCCATTAGTAACTCACTTATATAGATGTCAATGCTCATCATCACAGAGCTCAGTTAGTGGGTGAGATGCTGGAAGCTGAGGATATCGCTCGGATGATGTGGCTAGCATGGTCATCAGATTTCAATCCCATTAAGCAAGTCTGGGATATGCTTGGCAGAGAATTGCGACTCGACCGTACCTCCAACAATCATTGCATAGCTGAAGGTCATTCTTCTGGATGAGTGGCACAATATCCTCCAAGAACTCATCGACAGTCTCATCGAATCCATGCCAGGCAGGTGCGAGGTAGTGTTGCTGTTTGAAGTGACCATACACCATACTAGAGAACAATTACTGTTGATTCCTAGCCTGTTTGTGAGCAAATCGACTGGTATACACATTGCCTTCATTTTCTTGACTGATGTGAACAATGATTTTTGAATTCGAACATCAATATATATCCGATTTCTCTACTGTAGCTATATTACTATTATACTCCTCCTGTATGTTATATCTGAGTCAAATACAAATTTATCCAAACGCCTTGTCTAATACTCGTAATTTTGATCCCCTTATTTTTGTTTTGAGTGGTGTATTACGGTGTGCATGCTTTTGGTTTCTAGTTTAGGTATAAAGACCTAAATCAAATCATGGTGCATAACAAAAAATAATAATAAATAAATTTAAGTACCAATTAAAAGTTTCTTAGACAGAGAAAACCAAATGAAATATGATTTTTTTTTACGACTACGTGAATTTCAGTTGTAAAATAATATACTGAACATAGAACGCATCAATGAAAGATTTAAAGAACTGCTTTGCTGTGCCAATAGTAGTGGCTGGAGGTGTTGTACAGTTGTAGAGCGGGGTAAGAGAGATTGCTCATTTCTCCTCAAAATTAATTCGGAAACATAACTAAACGGAATACACTTAAATAATATCAGTGGCGGTTCGTGAACAAAAAATTACGGTATGCGCTAAGTTCTCCATTCTTCTCTTAGTAATAGATGAAACTAATGGACATTATTATATAATCCTTTAGTATTTGACTTGTAAAACTTGTCGATGCAAGTTCGAATTTACTATAGAGTATAAAAATTTGATTCTTCAGGTTATCCCATAATGACTTATTAAAAATTAGGACGTGTTTAAATCCCTTTCTCATGCCCGAAAACGGTAAATTAATCTCATTTCATGAGATTTTTTTAAAGCTAAGTTATTATATTTCCTCTTCTTCCTCTCTCTCTCTCCCCACACAAGAAATAAATTTTCTTTACATCTTCTCGTAAGTAAGCCTCAACTCTCGGAGGTGAAACATAGTTAAATCGTCTATTCTTACTCGAAAATGTTAGATTCACGGGAATCATTAGGCAATAAATAAATTAAAGTCATGTAGTTTGAATCCCACGGTAACCTGCAGTTCTACACAGTTATATAGCCTCGCTGCTGAAATGGACGCTAAATTTTAATAAACCAAATATATCAAAAGAACTAATTATTATTTGATTGTTCACATTATTTGCTTCATAGTTCCCTAGCTTTATGGTTAGCTACATGCCTTTGGTACGTGCGAGACCTAGGTTCGATTCCCGGTGGAAACTCATATTTTTCGAATGCCACTTAAGCAGCAGATCAATGTAAAGGGATGCTAAAATTCAAACTTGCCAATTCTTAGTTTCATCTATTCTGTTATTGGCCAGTTGCATGTAGTCTAAGCATGATGCAGATTAAGAAGTGAGTAAAATTTGGTTAAAATATCCACGCACACTGAGAAGGAATACTTCCAGATTTACGAGGAATACTAGGATAACATGAAAAAAAATCTTTGAGTTTTACGTCCCACGATTATGCCGGTTAGGCTAAAGGAGACGGTGATGATGAGTAATGAGTGAAGTGGTGGAATATAGAAAGTTGGAAGAAACCGGAGAACCCCGAGAAAACCCACGCACACGGTATTTGTTATGATAATATGGTTTCTGATGGGAACACTATGCCAAAACTGACAATTTCGTATTTCCAACTCATGTTTAATATGGTAACGCACGTCAGCAGGTGAAAGTAAGTATTTACCTACCAAGAAGCCAGGGGTGCCCACAAGGGGGGGCTATGACGCAAAGTGCGTCATTGAAATATTTGGGGGGGTAAAAAATCTGTATAAATATGTTTGAGGGAGTGTAAAAATTAATCGAAAAGATTTTTTTCATGGAAGAACACCTACGGGTAGACAATTGGGGGGGGGGTGCATCATGGACATAAGGGGAGGGTAGGCACCACTGAAGAAGCAACATTATAGTAAGTGGGCTAGAACCTGTAGCCATAGACATAGTAATGAACAAAGTTGGTGCTATAGTTTACAAAATTTTCACTAGTTTTTCCTTCTATTGTGCTGAAGTTTCGTTTTGTGTTAAACCCATTACAAACAACTTTTTCTTTTAAATTCGCAACTACACTGTGTATAGATTTTTAAAAAATCAGTGACGTCAACAAATGTATTCTTTATGTGTTTATCGAGTTAATTTTCCTTTTCATTTTGTTTTATAATTTCTTTTGTCAAGTTATTTAATTATTGTAATCCCATATGTGTCTGGGTGTAAGAAAGCTTATGACTGCATATTTTCTAACCATTTGCATAATCAGCATTACTTAGTATTCATCCATTAAAAACGCGAAAGACCTTGGAGAAGAAGATAATAGTGTTTCCCTTCGTGGGAAAGTGTTTCTGTAACGTATGAATATGAATATACATAAGTATGTGTCTGTGTGTGCTTATGATGATCTATAGAGTCATATAATTTGATTTATTTGCTTAATGAAAATTTCAAGTTTAAAAGCTTCACACAAAGACCTATAAAAAGAAAAAATAAATACTTTTGTTAATTTGTTAGTGCTAAACTGAAGGTAATTAATGAGAAAAGCCTTTGTCACCAAGCTATAGTCCTATTTAACCGTTAGTTATGATCTAAATAGAACATATGATAATTATGATCAGGGGTAAAAGTGGATTTAAAAAGGTAAGGGGATGCATGAAGTCACACCGTCTCCCATGCCTATTTTGGTCCATTGTTTTTTTTTTAGAAAGTAGAGGGACGTCATAAATATTTTTGGAAGTGGGGGAACGGCGTCCCCTCGAGTTACCCTAACTTTTATCTTCTGATTATGATAATAATGAAGCTATAACAAAAGACTGGTCTAAAGTGAGTCCAAATAGTACAGTAAAGTTGATCCAATTAGTAATATTATCACGCTTATATCTTTTTTGTTGTTGTTGTTGAAGTTAAACTTGCCTTTTCAGCATCGAGGTTATATGAGACGGGATCTATAGTTTAAAGTATAATCTGGACCACCGTAATGCGTTCATTGGTCTCCCACTGGGAATCGAGCTCGGTACTACATGCATCAAGGGTGTGCGTTTGCTAGCCATTAGACGAGCGGGGAGGGCCTATTTATTGTTAGTAGCACGCCTTTCATATCTGGCTAGATAATGACAATCAATATTTCTATAAAATACATTTTATTTTCGTTTATCCTTTTAATCTCCAAACTCGGTTATATATAGTACACCTATATTTTCTTCTGCAACTACTATATTCATCCATTATATAATGTTAGATCTGAAAGTAGTCACTACGAACTTGCTTAGTGCACAAATCTATATTTTGTGTGCCAAATCGTCCTATATCCAATGGTCAACTTGTCGAGTATTCGGGTATATGCACTCTCTATGAGACATCATTACTCAATTTCTACGATGTCTGGAGGAATTCTTGTTTTACTTTCTCAACGTTAGAGTGACACTGTCGCATTTGTCCAAGAACAAATGTGAGGGTTCACGTAGCCACGGCAACACAATATGACGTGTAGTGTCAGTAAAATGGGTTTTAAAAGAAATAAAAGATAAAAGAGTTAGCTTATAACGTATGTTAAAATTAATTAGTTACAAAGGATGACCTCTTACAGACTGTACACATAGGAATAATTAGAATGATGTGATTATTTTTTGTTACTTATTTTAGTTTTCCAGCCACACTGATTAATCCACGATGGTTCAATATCTTCTTCAGTCAGAATGATAGCATATAATTGCACAATGTCCATAGTTGATCAAATCACTCAATGATTCAATATTACACTAGTCCAAATTGGCACTCGATGCATTTCATCCACTGGAAAAGTAGTGTGCTACCATGGGTAGACTTTTTTCTCTTTTTTCGTTCTTCCATGTAATGGCCAAATCGAAGTCAAAGTCGAAGTTGTTCTTGGCGGGTTTTAAATTTTGCGATCAAGTCCCGGGCCAAAGCCCTTGACTTCCGTTTGAGTTGTTGATTGTTGTTGGGTTTTGAAGGCGTGTGTGTTTTATAGGAGGACGCAAACGCTACTGCAATGCAACCAGAGACAAAGGATATAACCTGACCTTTCGGTATTGTTTGCTGCCACCTATCGGATGACTAGTGTTGCCACGAGACGGGACAGAACCCTCTTAGACGAGACACGAGACGAGACAGACTGCTTGTCCCGTCTCGAAAACGAGACGAGACGGGACATCTCGTGAAATGTCTCGTCTCGTCTCGTGTCTTGAAAATGAAAGCGCTGGCGGGAATGGTCAAGATTGAAATTGCCAGTGGTCATAGAAAAATCCCCTTTGTGAGAAAACATGTTGAAAAGCCTTCATAGAAAAGTGTCCTCTGTCTATTGAATGAAACAATCGTGATACATGAGCTTCCAGGAATATCATCCTTAATGTCTTGTCCCCAATTCCCCTTGCTGTAAACTGAGGAATTCTCATTTTTTTTATATTTCTGGCTGGAATGATGACAAACAAAATCAAAGACAGGGAAGATTTTTACAAGGTCAAGAAACCGAACTACCACCACCATCTATTCAATTTGAAAACTGGGTAAGGTCTACACTTGTCTTTATTCTCTGGTGGCGGTATTCTTTTTGCTATATGAACCGAAAACGGCAATTGAAGTATGTCATCTTGCAACTAAAATTTTGTCTTCTCTCTCTCTCTCTCTCTCTCTCACACACACACACACACATACACTCACACATACACACACACATACACACACACATAAAAACACACTTTTACCATTTTACCAATCGCTCGCTTATTATACAGCAGTCATGTTGTAAAATTCACCTCTTCGTTTGGAAGGCGGGCGGACGACAAAAGAAGCAAAGATATTATCGACGAACCCTTCAAATTGTTTGCTTTCAGCAAATTTATGATACTAACAATAACACTTTAGGTGAAGAGGTTTTACAGGGGGACCTTCATTTTGTTACGCGGAAATGTTTGATCTGACCAGAGTGCGAAATTGCCCTCTGCTTCGAGAGGAGGGGAATACTTCCCTTTCCTAGTGAATAATATTCATTAGGACCTGAATTATCTTCAGAAATTGTTTCTTACAGGCGCACTAAACCTCTCGAACTTGATAAGTGTAAAGAACATTTGGTATAATATTCATGGAACTCCGTTGAAAGCAGAAAATATCATGAGAATGATCAAAATTCGAACATTGAAGAATATAATTAACAGAAAAGAAATAGGATACCCAAACCATGTTTTTAAACTTGCTATAAAATGTATATCCTATATTTTTACTAATTCCTTACTCCCATGAAAGTATCCTGGGGAGGATATTCTCTCCAATTTTTTAAGACTGAAATCATTTTATCCCGTACGATTCCCCCCCCCCCTGACAGTACGAAAAAACAAATGTTGTTAAAATCCATACACATGACCCTTCCGGGACTCAACCTGGGACCTTCAAGCCGATGGTCTATCGCCGCAGACCGCTCGGCTTGGTATGAAGATGTACGTTGTATGATTGCGAATAGATCCCGACAATATAAGGAACTTAATCCAAAATGGCCACCCAAAAATCAACTTTTTTTTATGCCATTAGCTAATCTGGGTGTACTGTCATGAGTTTGTTACACAAACGGGGCAAGCACCACATAGTAGCACACACCCCGCAGTTATGGGAACAGATTTGAACCATGGAGATGAAGACTGGCCCCAAGCATTCTTTCGTCCGATGTGTCGTTCAGCTCCCATTACTATGGCACTTTAAGTAGAGCTTAGTGTGCAGTAACATATAAAATTTCAATCAAATACTTTCCATTACTCAATAAAATTATTTGGTTCCGAGCTTAAAAAAAAAAAATAACTGCAACAAATCTATATATGCTAAAATGGAAAAGTTTTTGGATTGTTATGGGTTAACACTGTGAAACCTAAAGGCTGGAATATATGAAATCAAAGTGTACATACATATCTATCTCCATCTCTCTCTCTCTCTCTCTCTCTCTCTCTCTCTCTATATATATATATATATATATATATATATATATATATATATATATATATATATATATATACACTGCTCCACAAAACTTAAGCAACCCGAGAGAACGTGGTGTAAGTGACGTGTGGGGCCCATTCAACACTGGTGAGTGGCATGCACATACACAGACACACACAGGTAAGGCGAGCACCCACTCTATCGCATAAGCAGCACCGTTGCAAGCGCGGTGAACAACTTATCCATGAGGCGTACACCACAGCCCAGTAGTGTCCGAGGCTCCACGAATTGAGTTACTGGTTTTTGTGTGGGGTACACACCTTGCAATGGCTGGTAGACGGCATTTGAGTGACTTTGACCGCGGGCGAATATTTGGGCAGTTGGAATTGGGCCGATCGCAAGTGGAAGTGGCGCAGAAATTCAACGTGAACAAAAATGTTGTGTCGAGGCTGTGGAGTCGCTTCCAAAATGGATGTGAAGTCAGTAAACGTCATGGAGAAGGCTGTCCGAAGAAGACGTCGGCCGTCTATGACTGATTTCTCACAATTTCTGCCAAACGTAACCGTCAAGCTTCATGCTCTCAACTGGCCAATGAGTTGTTTCAGGCTACAGTACAACGCGAGGGTCGTGAAACTGTTCGTCGTCGGCTCAATAGAGCAGGATTGTATGCAAGAAGGTCTGTGCTGTGTGTGCCATTGAAATTGGAGCACAAACGTACGCGTTACACATGGTGTCAGGAACATGTTGCATGGGGGGTACACCAGTAGGCACGTGTCATGTTCTCCGATGAGTCGAGATTCAGTCTGTCGTCAGATTCTGGTCGGACTTTAGTGTGGAGAGAGCCAGGAACACGCTATCATCCAAACTTCATTGCTGAACGGTCGTCCCATGGCGGTGGTTCCATTATGGTGTGGGGTGGAATTATGCTGGATGGGAAAACGGACCTCCATATTGTGCAACATGGCACTTTGACAGCACAACGGTACCGGGATGAAATTCTCAATACACGTGTGCGCAATTTGCGCGGAGCATTTGGCCCAGACTTTCTGTTCATGGATGACAATGCCCGCCCACACCGTGCACATCTTGTGTCCGAGTATCTGGAGAGCGAAGATATTACGCGTATTGCATGGTCTACATATTCGCCGGACATGAATCCAATCGAGCATGTGTGGGATGTTCTTGGGCGGCGAATAGCGCAGCGCAGTCCACAAGCACGCACTCTCCCTGACCTGCAAACAGCTCTCCTCGAGGAGTGGCGCCATCTGCCGCAAGACTTGATTAACACTCTGATTTGCAGCATGGAAGCCAGATGTCGTGTCTGTATAGCTGTTCGTGGTGGTCACACGCCAATTTGACTGCCTATGCCCTTGCACAATCCAGCTCCACCTGTTGAGGTATCGTTGTGCTGAACTTTTTGGTCACTCTGTACATCCTAACTGTATTGTTCGTTTTCACTTGTATTGCATTGTGCATCTGGACCGTCTGTTTGTTCATTATACTTGGTGCAGTGATCGTGTTGTTTTATTTTCTGTTACTTTCTTGGAGTTGCTTAAGTTTTGTGGAGCAGTGTATATATATATATATATATATATATATATATATATATATATATATATATATACAGACACTATAAAGCAAGTGGGCTGATAGTATACGCTAGTGTCGGGGATGATGACACCTTTACATCGAACTTTGCTTGTCGTGTAAACATTATTTAACATTTGTGTCTTCATCTTCGACGTACCTATGAGCAATTTACTGTATATTCGTGTATTGAAACTGGTGAAACAAATTTCAATGTTTTAGAATGAAAAAAAAAGAAGAAGAAGAAGAAGCCAGGGTCGAGAAGCCTCAGACAACTAACAGCAGAGATATATTATCTTGTAAACTATTTGTCCTTGCCTTGTGAGCTTATTTGAATTTATTTTTAAGACCTTTAGGCAACTTTGGCCGAATGGATGATGATGGGAAAATTAGTGGAATGATGAAAGTGGTACGATACTAGACAACTTCGAGAAAACACACACATTCGAAAAATGAAATGAAATGAAATGAAATCTTTGAGTTTTACGTCCCACGGTTATGCCGGTTAGACTAAAGGAGACAGTGATGATGAGTAATGAATGAAATGGTGGAATGAAGAAAGTGGGAGGAAACGGAAGAACCCCGAGAAAACCCACGCACACGGTGTTTGTCCACCACAAAGTTCACTTGGCGGGGCTGGGATCGAACCCGAGACCCCAAGCACTAGAGGTGAACGCTCTACCACTGAGCCACCGCGGTCCCCACACACATTCAATGTTTGTCCACCACAAAGCTCACATGGCACTAACCGAGATCGAACCGACTACCACATACACCAGAGGTGAAGGCTTCACGGTGTAGCTATCGTGACATTTCTTGTCTTGTGTGTTCTGGGTAATACTTGTAACTTACAAGGGAAGAGAGGGAGATTATATATCGAAGTGGAAGATGGTTTATATACCAATCGAAAGCACTAATGAAGCCTATTACAAAACTGTAATAAAAATTTTCCGAATGCATATACTATGCGAGTTATATGGATATATAGAGTGTCCAGATAATCCGTTACCACCCCTTGAAATCGCAAACGATAAGACAGATGCCAAAACTCGAAAACATGTGCTTGATCATTTTAAAAGTACAACGTATCAAAGCAAAAATTCTTGTCACTAGGCCACCCGCAGTGTACTGGCCGGGGTCCAACTCAAAAATTACAAAAGGTAAGGAGGTCAAGTAGCATATCGTTCGAAACTTCTTGGGAAATGGAAGAAGACGGAACAAGTCTCAATACTCTAAAATTACCTTGTGCAAAATGGCGGCCGGTCAAACTGTCAGCAAAAACGTCATTGTAAAGTCGATGGCCACCCCCCAAAAAATCCTGAAACGGTGAGGCAGATGTCAAAACAGGAAAACATGTGTGTCATCATTTCAAAAGTACAATGATTGGAAGTAAAAATATTTGTCTCAGGGTCCTCCACAACGTCCCAGGCGGGGTCATGTTCAAATTGTTCAAATGGCAAGGGAGGTCAAGTAGCACATCGTTTAAAGCTGTTATTAAATGAAAGCAGAAAGAACAAGTATGGACGCTCTACGATAATACTGTGCAAACATCTTGCATTTTAGTTGTTCTTTCTGTAACCGGGTTTTAGTTTATTTTCACTTTAATTCTTGTACTCAACGGAAAGAAAGGAAATGCCCCTACTGTGAGATTCTGCTCTTTGAGCCCAATAATATATAAATAAAGAAAAAAAACATAATAAAATAAAAGCAAATTAAGACATAAAGAAAAGAAACGACAACATTTGACATCTTTGAGTATAGAACTGACTAGTTAACATATAATGTACTTCCACGAACATAAATAAGTAGAGGTTGGAGCCATCAGAAGTAAAGACTCTTACCTCAACTTATTTATGTTTATGACTGCACAACAGTGGTACTTATGCTCGTTATCTGGTTTATCAATTATAAAATGATTCAAACGAAAGAATTCCTTGCACCAGGAAGAGTAAATACGTACAAATGTCTCAGAATGAAAACAAGTGCCGATTGCAAAATGGAAAGTGTACGTGCTCAGAAAATCGAAATGAAGATGTACATTTTGACCGGCCGCCATTTTACATAGGGTAATTTTAGAGGATCGAGACTTGTTCCGTGTTCTTTTATTTCTCAACAGCTTTATTTGACCATATTTGCCATTTGAAAATTTTGAGTAGGACCCCGTCTGGAACCTCGTGGAGGACCCTGGGACAAACATTTTTACTTTCAATCATTGTACTTTTGAAAAGATGACACACATCTTTTTCTTTTTTGACATCTGTCTTACCGTTTCAGTTTTTTTCTTTCTTTGGAGGGTGGCCATAGACTCTACAATGACGTTTATGCTGACAGTTTGAACGGCCGCCATTTTGCACAGGGTAAGTTTAGAGAGTTGGGACTTGTTCGTCTTCTTTCATTTCCCAAGAAGTTTCGAACGATATACTACTTGACCCCCTTACCTTTTGTAATTTTTGAGTTGGATCCCGCCTGGGACTCTGCGGGTGGCCCTGGGACAACAATTTTTGCTTTGATACATTGTACTTTTATAATGATCAAAAACGTGTTTTCCAGTTTTGGCATCTGTCTCATCGTTTGCGATTTCAAGGGGTGGAAATGGATTTTCTGGACACCCTGTATATTCATATAACTCGCACAGTATATGCATTCGGAAAATTTTTATTACAGTTTTGTAATAGGCGTCATTAGTGCTTTCGATTGGTATATAAACCATCTTCCACTTCGATATATAATCTCCCTCTCTTCCCTTGTTAGTTGTATCTTGATTAGCATGGTGCAGCCTGCTACATTTTACTTTCGTTCCCATGGTATGCTGCTATATTTTTACGAGACAAGACGAGACAAAACGAGACAAACGAGACGAGACGAGACGGGACAGAACCTCTCGAGACGAGACACGAGACGGAACGAGGACTTTTTTCGAGACGAGACACGAGACGAGACATGCTTTGCACGAGACGAGACGAGACAGCCTGAAGTCTCGTCTCGTCTCGTCTCGTGGCAACACTACGGATGACTGATAGGAACTTTCAAAGATATTGCAGAAGGGGTTAATGGTGTGGTGGCGCTGCGTACCACAAGGGCGACCAGAAATGTTTTGATCAAAAAAGAGTATATTGACGTAACCAATAGGAAAATGGAAATAAAAGTACCTTCTTAACTAGAGAACACGTTAAACCATAAAGGAAAGCCTATAATATTAATAACAAAATAGTTCACTAATGATCATTCGTACTTTGAGATTACTTGCCTTTTTGAGGAACGGAAGGCCATCCTTTATTGCAGCTCTGAACTTTTCTCAGGTCATTCATTTTCACATTGAATTTTACTTTCATAACTTATTCCAATGTCAGCAGTAGCAGCTGACTTTTTCCTTCTCATCAGTAATTTTTAATGACACTGAAGAGTCTCTCACACTCCGCATTTGTTGCAAGTAAAATGAAAATAAATTCAATAAATAGCTTAATTACCTTGAAAACATACCCTGCCTGCATTTGATCTTCATTCACTGTCCTGCATCGACCCCAGAGTGGCTCTTGTCTTCCCCATCTACTACAATGTTTCTCAAATCATTTTGATACGGTGCAAAATGTGTCAAAAATTTTATTATCATTAAATTCTTACGAAATCTTTGAATTATTTATTTGTTTGAGAATAACTCTTTAAATTCCTGATAGGGAAGCTTACAAGGAACGGACATGAACATGTCATTTGGACATCCGAATCAAACCTAATTCATTCGGTAAACATGACAAAGTTATGTTCATGTACAAAAAAGTGCCATGGGCAACGGAGTAAGTCCCTGGGGCTCATTAACTTGTTAGTATAAAGAAAATCGTAGACTCGCAGTGAAAGAGCTATTGGAACACTGTTCATTGAAAAGTCATGGTTTATAGTTCATTCTCTTCAACATGAAACAAACTTTCCAGAGATGCTATGTATTGGCGCTTATAACGTACTTCAACAGAAAAAATTGGAATAATGTAGGGAAAATTCCCTCCAAAAATCCCTCCCATCAACTTTGGACCTCTCTGGAGTGGCCCCGGGTAAAAGCACACAATCCAAACATATCTCGAAAAATACTATAGAAGTTAAGAAATGGGTACAGCAAGTTTGTTTCTGATAGACGGAGTATGTATCAGGGGAAAGGGAATGCCAATACACTCTGCATATACAAAACCGAACCTATGACCTGACCTATAAAGAGAAGATAATATAAAAAATATAAACACAGTACTATTTATCCTAATATCAAGATAAATTTTTCATTTGAATATTTGTAACTTTTCATTATGATACGGTTTGGACTTTTAATATAGGATATTTCTGATAAAAATTTACAAGTATAATAGCACTCATTCAATTTTATCTTTCTTTCTTTCTTCCTTTTTCTTTTCGTTTTCTTCTTTTTTGTTCACTTTGCATTAGTAGTCTGGAATGGAAGATGTGACCTACGCTACCTACTGGGTTTATTACAATGTGGTTTGCATCAGTACGTCCAATGAACACTACTGAATTTACAACTGAACCACGGGGAAACAAAGCATGTGTTAAACTTTTGACATTATCTTAGATGTGTCTGTGAGATCTACAGTTCTACTGGAAATTGAGTATGCTATCCTTTATGATAAGACTTAATGAATGTTTCAAGCATCCTCTATATATCAGAATAGTCCTGAGAAAAATATATAAGAACAAACGTTATTTCTATATTACTGTTGGATTTCTGGTAACGGAACTTTATAATGTTAGGTTGTTTTCTTACTAAGTTTAAAATTCCACATTTTTATCTGCTCTCTCTTTTATTTTTCTTCTTCTCTTGCCTTCTCTCACTCTCTGTCTCATTTCTGAATCTCTGTGTAATATACATCCATTGGTTTCAATTTTTCATTGTGTGTGTTTCAGTTTCTCCCTAAATCAACTTATGAATCTTGTTTCGTCTCGGTTTTGTTATTTCATTTTATCGATACTAATAGATGTGTAGTTTGAAATTAGTATTGCGTTCATGTTGTTACCTAATTTTAGTATGGGAGAGAAGAAAGGAGGAGAGAGAGGGGATCTCTTTACAAGACACGATAATAGAATAAGAAGGTGTATATAGGGTGGCATAGCTGCACAGCGTTAGCTGTCGCAATTTTTTTGATGCAGAGTGTACATTGTAAATGTAGCTAAACAATCACAGGTTAAATAGGAAAAAATCATGTTTCTCAAGCTGACGGTATGTTCTAAAATCTCGGGTAAGTAAAAATCGTACCAATGTCCCAATATACCAATGTATCCTAGTGCTGCTGTGGGTGTGATAAGACGGTGAGTCACAACTAGAGGAAAGAAACGAGCTTGAGAACCTTGACTGGACTAACCATTCACCCTACTTTATTTTACGTCACAACAACGAATTTCCAGTTGAATTTGTGAACAAAACACCTCCTAGAATATGACAGCATTCCTTAATACTTTGACCCTCTTCTGCTCAAAAACACAAAACGCGCTTTGTTGTGTGTTATGGTATACTAACGGAGTAACTATTCCAAAAATTTCAGATTTTTTCCCCCAGGCTCATTGGAAATATTGGAGAATGAAATATGCCAAATTGGCATAATTCCCCAAACTTACGGTATTTTTTTTTCAGGTCTTTGAGAGCAGCTACCGTTGTGCAAATTTTTGAGTATAAACTTATGACCCCCGAGTACATGCACACATAAATACAGACCTCTATGTCAGTTGCTTCTTGTTCCCAAACATGTTTTCAATGTCCAAAGATGTTGCTACTATAGGCTCTGATTGCACCCCTTTCAAGTGGTTTTAGACAAAAAATGTTAAGAGATCAAAGTTTTAGCTCTGAACAAGTTGGAGACGTCCAGCAATTTTCAATTTGGTAGGACAAATATATGCTGAGTTATTGAAAACAACGTAAACGCTTAAAATCGATAAAACACAAAATGGCGGCAGCCGCTGCGTCGCCATGCGATGTTGTAAGAAAAAATTATATTTTATGAGATGGTCGAGCGGCACATGCTTGATCATTTAGAATGGATTGACTCTATAGGTTCTGTTTTGTACGTATAGAACGCATTAGTACGTATGCAATCTTTTTCCTTCATACCTATTCCGCCTACCAAAACGAAACTTGGTACACTCTTAACCCCTGTAGTATTTTTCGAGATACATTTGGATTATGTGCTCCTACCCGGGGCCACTCCAGAGGGAGACCGAAGTTGACGGGAGGGATTTTTGGAAAGAATTTTCCTGACATTATCTCGATTTTCCCTGTTCAGGTACGTTATGGGCGCCAATACGTAGCACCCCTGGAAAGCTTGTTTCATGCTGAAGATAGTTATCTATAAACCATGACTTTTCAATGAACAGTATTATGATACAAAAGCTATTTCACTGCGAGTTTACTATTTTCTTTATACTAACAAGTCAATGGGCTCCAGGGACTTACTCCGTTGTCCATGGGACTTTTTTTTTTTTTTTTTTTTTTTTTGGTACATGAATAGGTTTGATTCGGATGTTCGGATGACAGGTTCATGTCCGTTCCTTGTTAGTTTAAAGATGCTTCATTTTATTTACATCTACTGGAATTTATTGGAATTTATTTCCTAATGACTCCTACTGACTTGAGTGCAGTGGCAAGAATGAAATGTTAAACTGCCGTTTCTGTTAAAAGAATTAATTTATTTTTATCTGTAAAAGTAATTGTAAATAACTTTTGAGTTTTGATTGTTTTTATGTCAAATCATTTTGATGCAATACAGGAAAAGGGTATGAAGGAATGATTTGGGAGTAAAAAAAAGAATATAAAGGATTTGAATCTCCAAAAGAGTATAAAACTATTCAAAAGAGAACATCTGGTCACCTTACCGAACACTAAGTATTTAATGTTACACAAAGATTGAACAATCGATTGTTTCTTCAATTTGATCATTAAGTCTTTAATCGAACAATAAAGACAATCGGTGTATATCTTGAATGTGGCTTCCGATTTTCATGGGATAACGAAAGGGGGCCGCGGTCGCTCAGTGGTAAAGCGTTCATCTCTGGTGCGTGAGGTCTCTGGTTCGATCAAAGCAGCCTGTGCCAAATGGTTTTGTGATTTACAAACACCATGTATGTGAGTTTTCTTGAAGTTCTTTCATTTCCTTCCACTTTCTTCATTATCACCATCTCCATTAGCATTGGTACATAATCGTTGGACGTTACACTAAAAAAAAAAAAAAAGTAAGTTTCTCTATAGTAGATAAAACGGACCTTCATTGATTCTTTTAGCAAATCTTGATTATGAATACACACTGCACTTACTTTCCTTAACAGATTTGTTTACTCCAAGTTGAAAATTTGATGATGAATAACCCGGGAACCAAAAGTCTCCACTTAACCAAATTTGAAGTGATAGTAGACCCTAACAAGATTTACATGTATATGAAATATTGTAGTACACAAATCTTTGGTTTCGAGTTAATGGCTATGCAACTTGGAGTTTGAACTTAAACAGGTCCAAACTGCAACTTCGACGGGAATTTCATATGCGTACTAAGTTCATAAAGATTTACCAACATGCCAAAATTGGTCAAGATAGATGAGTTTCATTTATCACGTATAGTAAATACTTTTAGCGAAAATTTGTCTACGTCGAAACCCCAACTTTGATAATCAATTACTCGAAAACCGAAGGACTCCACTTGACCATATCTCAATGGTAGACTTTGATCAGGTTAGTGTTAGCATATGAATTATTAATTACGCAGTTTGTTTTCTAGATGTACTGGCCATCAGATTTGAGATTTGGACTCGATAAAAAAGTAAGTGCAAATCTCAAGTTTAATTGGCTCCAGAACTAAAGACCTGCATTGCATAATATAACATATGCTTACTCGGTTCATAAAAGTATCATGTCAAATTTAGACAAAATCGAATTAGTTCCATCAGTCGCATTTTAAGGAAATTGTTGATTTCACTGAGTTAAAACTCAGCTTTGCTAGTCAATAACTCGGAAACCAAAGATCTGTACAACATAATATTTCATAGTGTGCTCGAACGTTTACAAAGCTCGTCAACATCTACCACTATACTAAATTTGGCCAAAATCGGATAGGTTTTTATCGATCACGATTTAGTGAAATTTCTTCATTTCACTAAGTTCTAACCCAAATTTGATGGTCAATAACTCGAGAAGTAATAATCTGCACACCATAGTATTTCATATGTATAATGAAATTCTCAAGGTCTATCACTATGCCAAGTTTAGTCCAAATCAAAGTAATATCGTCGATAGTATGACATATTAAATATCCTTTCACTACGTCCAACTCCAAATTTGATGGCCAGTAACTCAGGAGCCAAAACATTGCCCATGTTATTTTATATGTATATAGTAAGCTCGTGAAATTCTATTAACATTCCAATTTTGGTCAAGATCAGATAAGTTTCATCGATCGGGTACGATATCATTGTGATTGATTTTTTAAGAACGATCAAAAATGAAGGACGAAAATACAAATATCAGTTGATAGACGAGATCTAGCTGTACAAAATGACATACTTGAGGGTTATATTTTCATCATATGTAATTCTCAAGAAAATGGATAAAACCTATTTTTTATTGTGGTGAAAAGTGAGTCGTTCATTGCTAATAACTGATCGCTTTTATTCTGATCAGATTGTTTTCTTTTTATGTAAATGAACAGGTAAAAAATATACTATTAAGTAGTACATTACATCTATTAATGTTTGCCTTCTCTTAACAGTGATACACATACGCCTAACAGTGACACATACTCCCAACAGTGACAATAATGCTCCTAAAAGTGACACATACACTCTTAGCAGTGATACACGCACTCCTAACAGTGATACACATACTCCTAACAGTGATACACATACTCCTAACAGTGACACACACTCTCAACAGTAACAATAGTGATCCTAACAGTGACAAATATACTCTTAACAGTGATACACATACTCCTAACAGTGACACAATACTCCCAACAGTAAAAATAATGTTCCTAACAGTGACACATACTCTTAACAGTGATATGCATACTTCTAACAGTGATACACATACTCCTAACAGTGACACACATATTCCTAACAGTGACACAAAACTCCCAACAGTGACAATAATGCTCCTAACAGTGACACATATACTCAACAGTGATACATACTCCTAACAATGACACATACTCCAACAGTGACAATAATGCTCCTAACAGTGACACATATACTCAACAGTGATACATACTCCTAACAATGACACATACTCCAACAGTGACAATAATGCTCCTGACAGTGACACATATACTCTTAACAGTGATACACATACTCCTAACAGTGACACGCACTTCCAACAGTGACAATAGTGCTCCTAACAGTGACACACACTTCCAACAGTGACAATAGTGCTCCTAACAGTAACACATACTCTTAACAGTGATACACATACTCCTAATAGTGACACACATACTCCTAACAGTAACACAATACTCTCAACAGTGACAATTGTGCTCCTAACAGTGACACATGACTCTTAGTAGTGATACACATACTCCTAACAGTGATACATATACTCCTAACAGTGACATACATACTCCCAACAGTAACAATAATGCTCCTAACAGTGACACATACTCTTAACAGTGATACACATACTCCTAACAGTGACACATATACTCTTAACAGTGATACACACACTTCTAACAGTGACGTACTCCTAGCAGACACATATACTGCTAGTAGTGACACAAACACTTCTACCAGTGACACAACCTAACAGTGATGCACATACTCTAACAATGGCACACACCTAACACTGACATACATACTCGCAACAGTCATACACTTACTTCTAACAGTGACATTCATACCCGTAACAGTGATACACATATTCCTAGCAGACACATATATTCCTAATAGTGGCACACACACCTAACAATGACACAAATACTTCTAACAGTGACATAATACTCTTAACAGTGACACACATACTTCTGACAATGACATACAAAAACCAAACAGTGGTAGAGTGTTCACCTCTGCTGCATAGAGTCCTTAGTTTGATTCCAGCTCGCGCCAAGCGGACTTTGTGGTGGACAAACACAATGTACGTGGGTTTTTTGGGAGTTCTCCCGTTTACTTTCAATTTATTCATTCCACCATTTCGTTCGTTTCTCATCATCACCTTCTTCTTTAGCGTAGCCCGCATAACGGTGGGACATAAAACTTAAAGATTTTATTTTTACAAACCTATTAAAAAAATAGCAAGGAATTGTATAGGAAATTTGGCCAGAAGCAATATTTAAAAGTATCCTTCACTCTCCGCCTGGCGCGAATTATGGAAAATCCTGAAGAAACTCACCTTATACGATGCGACCTCACAAGGAAAGGACATTAACCTGTCATCTGAATATTGGAATCAAACCTAGCCCATTTCATAAACATAACAAAGGTATGTTCATGCACAAAAAATTAGGTGCCATGGACAACGGAGTAAGTCCCTTGGGCCCATTAACCCTGTTAATATAAAGAAAATCGTAGGCTCGAAGGAAAATACCTATTGCATTAACACTGTTCATTGGAAAGTCATGGTTTGTAGTTCCTTCTCTATAGCATGAAACAAGTTTTCCACAGGTGCTATATATTGGGGCCTACATATAACGTACTTGAGCAGGGAAAATTGCGAGAATGTCGTGAAAATTACCCCCAGAAATCCTTCCCATCAACTTTGGACTCCTCTGGAGTGACCCCGGGTAGAAGCATATTATCCAAATGCATCTCTAAAAATACTATAGGAGTTAGGGAATGTCTGTTCCAAGTTTTGTATTGATTGACAAAATAGATATGAGAGGAAAATGTGTATTGTTATACAGTATAAGCTTTTTCCTCATATCTATTCCGTCTATCAATACAAACTGGGTACACCCATTCCCTAACCCTTATAATATATTTTTCGAGATACATTTGTATTATGTATTTTACCCGGGGCCACTCCAGAGGGGTCCAAAATTGATGGGGAGGATTTCTGGAG